>NC_133105.1:34987861-35187861 GCF_022965805.1 Primulina eburnea
GACGACACCGGTTCACTAACCCATCATAAGAAGTAGGATTATCACAGACAGTGACTCGATCAAAGATCTCCTGGTTAAGGCCCTGAAGGAAATGATCATACTTGGCTTCAGAACTGCCACTGATATGAGGCGCAAAGGGTAACAACTCGAAGAATTTCTGCTGATACTCATCAACAGACATACTCCCCTGCTTCAGGTTCAGGAGCTCAATCGTCTTGGCCTGGCGAAGTGCTGGAGGAAATTACAGCTGCATGAACGCTGCACGGAAATCGGCCCAAGTCGCTCTACCCTGGGACTGGACTATCGGCGCAGAAGTCGATCGCCACCACTTGCGAGCACGGCCCTCGAGAAGAAAACTAAGGGTCTCCATCTTCTGCTCATCGGTGCACTGGAATGCGCGAAAACAACTCTCCATGCGCTCTAACCAATCCTCCGCATCATCGGGAGTCTCACCGCCAACTAAAGGCTTAGGCCCCATCTGCATGAAACGATGCAAATCAAAACGCCTAGGACCATCCCGACGATGACGATGCTCACGATGACGTCTATGATCGTCCTGGTCACCCCATCGACCTACACTCCCCTGACTACTCCCGTCACCAAAGTGGTCAGCCATTGCTACAACATAGAATGGGGAAACTAGTAAATTGGTCAACGGAAATCCCAAAACAGAAATCTATATCCCAAAATCGTATGCATGCTCTGATACCATAAATGTAGTGACCCGTTCCAGAATCACCTACTAGGCAAGAACTAAGCATGCAATTAACCTAATTAACAATAATCAGAGATAACAGCGGAAAAGTCAACAAAATAATGGTTATACAACCCAATCGAAGTCTAGAATAACTCCAAATAAAATATCCAATACAACCATATCGAATCAAAACAATACCGATAAACTAAACCAACCAGCTACTCAACGTCCTCCTCCTGCTCCTCCTGAGCTGTCCAACCTGAGGCCTGTCCCGTGGGAATGGGGTGTCCAAGAATAAACAAAACCGAGGACGTGAGCGATAAGAACGCCCAGTACAAAAGTATGAGTATACAGACCTATATGAAATGCACATGCTATGATCATGATACCGGGGTAGTCAAGAAACAGGAGTCACAAAAGGATCTCAACAATGCTCAGTCTAGAGGCGCCAAGTGGATAGTGCCGCGCGGTACACCTCTGGGTCACTGCATCCACTACAAGACAGACGTGGACCTAAAATGTCCCGGACCACCGAAGCCCTCCCGACCCGTCGGCCACTGTGTACTCTCGGTGTCCATGCGTCCACAAGACAGGGCTGAGCGGCCCCAAGATATAGCTTATCTCGAAAGAGATACAGCTCAACAGTAAAGGCTATCTCGAAGAAGATACGGCTCAACATGAAATGCAACGTGCAGTAATAAACGTGACATAATAGCATGCATCATATGACATATATCAATGCACCACATAATCATGCAACACATATAAGAATGTATACTCAACCAGGATATCTCGGATAGTACTTTCGTACCTCTATCACAGCAAGCCTAGCCTTACGCAACACCGCTAATCAGGTCTAGAACAAGCCTACGCATCAAAAGCATACTCAATCAATACTACCATGCTCGACTAGCAAAACCAGTACTCTCTAGTACTACCAAAGGTTTAGGGTTTACCTTCGTCCGTCGACAGCCCTTTGATGTCGATTGCCTCGTAACTCAGGCGCCGCTACGCTACTACTCCTGGCAGCTCTTGGCTATCGCTCGACCAACAACTAACCCTAGAAACCTTCCAAACTCTCCAAAATGAGAGAAAACTCAAGAAATTGGCAAGTCAAAAATGAGAAATCCGAGCACTATTTATAGGCCATGTTCGGATCCTCCGAACAACACTTCGGAACGTCCGAACGCTACGTGTCCATTGGCTCTTGACAGCTCATGATCGGATCCTCCGATTATACACTTCGGACCGTCCGAACATGCACGTGTCCAGCTGCTCTTGACACCTCATGATCGGATCCACCGAACCCACTTCGGACCTTCCGAACTCTTCGGTGCTTCCGAACAATCTTCGGTCCGTCCGATCATGACTCGGTCAAAATTACACCTTAAACCTTCTTAATCACCATTACTCCGTTAATTACCCAATTTGGAATTCGGGCTACTACAGATTTCAACCTACATACACATGATAACACATAGGATATCCATACCCGAAGGTAAGCGGTGAATCCCCGACGACAATGCATCGACTCCTATGTGTTTCGACAGAACACCCAACCTTGCCACCTGATGACCCCATGAGAGTCGGTAAACAAGTCAAAGTGTAATTCTAGCACATAGAGTCTCAATGTTGTCCCGGGTCATAAGGACTAATGGTGTACAACCATAAACCAGGACGTTTCCACTCGATAAGTGAGAACCACTTGGAAAGTCCTTTAATGGAGGGTTGTTCAGTGCACTCTACTAGGAGCACCTATCTGCATGCTCGGACATCACAATGTCCCCTACCAATGAAACATGGTACTCACATCGCAGATACTAGTCTCTAACTCGAGCGGCCTATATCCTCCTTAGTAGCGGCTGAATCGACTAGGAACGGTTTAGAATATACAGTATTCCAAATATGAGTTTCATGATACTCATCATATGAGCATCTCATATTCTTTCTACTATTTGTATATTCAAGGGCTTTATCTATGCAACTAGCATGGGTATTCAGATAAAGATTTTCCAAAATAATAATTTCAAATATTATTAAAATAAAGATTGCTTATACATAGAGTTTCATTGTGAACACTCGGCCAACACTTGGCTCGACGGGCACCTACTCTAACACAAACATTGCGGATATGTTCTTTAGAGAAGTCGTTAGGTTGCATGGCATTCCTAGGACTATTGTTTCTGGTCGCGATGTTATATTGTTGAGGTACTTTTGGAAGACTTTGTGGGCCAAATTTGGCACAAAATTGTTGTTTTCTACTACTTGTCATCCTCAAACGGATGGACAAACTGAAGTTGTCAATAGAACTTTGGGAACACTTTTGCGTGCTATTCTTAAAAAGAACTTGGATTGACATTTCTATGGACTTTATTTTGGAGTTGCCAAGGATTAAGAAGGGGAGGGATTCTATTTTTGTTGTTGTGGATAGATTCTCTAAGATGGCACATTTTATAGCTTGTCATAAAACCGATGATGCTTCAAACATTGCGGATTTGTTCTTTAGAGAAGTCGTTAGGTTGCATGTCATGACTAAGACTATTGCTTCTTATCGCGATGTTAAATTCTTGAGTTACTTTTGGAATATTTTATGGGCTAAACTCGGCACAAAATTGTTGTTTTCTACTACTTGTCATCCTCAAACGGATGGACAAACTGAAGTTGCCAATAGAACTTTGGGACACTTTTGCGCGCTATTCTTAAAAAGAACTTGGATTGTGTAAGGCTCGAGATACACGAATCGTCATTAATAGGATATTTAAGGATATTAGAAAGCACATCATAAGATGAAAGTACAAAATAATTCATGTGTACTAGACCGCACCCGCGCTTAGAACAAGAGTGCACCCGCGGTTATAAATTGTGGAATTTCGGAATGTGCTACCGAAGCAACACCGCACCCGCGGTATAGGAAGCACCGCACCCGCGGTGCATGGACAGTAAGTTGAACCATTTTTTCCGTGGTGACACCGCACCCGCGGTGCTGCAGGGACCGCACCCGCGGTGGTGAGACCGCACCCGCGGTAATGCAAGAGCCGCACCCGCGGTCGTCGAAATGAGAAAAATGTTGGGCTGCCGAGGGCATAGAGCACCCGCGATCTTATTGGCACCGCACCCGCGGTGATGCAGCCGAGAAATCCACTCTTGCTCTCAGCTCGACACATGGCCGGGGTATAAATATAAGTCGACCATGACTCACCCTTTCTTTCATTTCAGCAGGCAGAACCGAGAGATTCTAGGAATTCTTCAAATTTCTCAAGGCTTTAAGGTTAGATATCTCAAGATTTAGCCATCCAAACTTTGAGCTAAGTAGAAATTCTTGCTCCTTGCATCGACGGCTACCAAGTGATGTAAGTTTTATTTAGTTCTAACATGTTTCGAGAATGACATGTAAAGGAAGTGCTATTATGATTGTATTTAGTTGTTCTAGGGAGGATTATGAGTTTATAATCGAAACTGGAACGAAGAACTGATATCGTATGCATTTCTTATGAATTTCAGCATATTTAGGAGTAAGATATACCGATTTTGAGTATGGTTTTGTGCATATGATTTGATTATGAGTTGGGAATGGTATATGTTGATATCTGTTGAGATCTGGATTGACCGGTATTAAGAATATACGTCGTTATGCCGTCAAATTGTATTGAGATTACGTAGTGACTTGGTTATGTGTGTGGATTAGATGAGTGATTGATAGATTGTATATCAACATTCCATTTCAGATTCGTCTTGGCGATCGTGACAGCGATTGGACAACGAAAGGTATAGTACATGTTTTGTTTGGGGAATCCCGACTCAAATGAGATCACATTTGAGTTTCCCAACCAAAATCACATACTTGTATTATTATCTAGATCTTGATATGATTATGATTGTTTATAGATTTGTTTATAGAACTTGTATGCAAATCTTGCTATGCTTTGTTTACAGATCATGTTGCATTGCATTAAGATGATTATGCTTGTTTACAGATTGTGTATTCATGCATTAAGATAGGAAAGTCTGCGAGATCATCCAGACTTCTAGACGTTCGGCGATATCACAGCTTAGGGGAAGATCACCGCCCCTATTGTAGATGCGGATACAGATCAGGCCGAAGTCTAGGAATAAGACGTACAGCACCTCGATTGGGAGGGTAGGTGACAGCCAGTGACGTCTTATTCACAATGGGATACCTAGAGTTCTAGTTGAGTCGAGTCTAGACATGATTAGATTCGCATTGCATGATTTTATATGAATGACATTCATATCAGCATGTTCATGTTTTAGATTGTTTAAATGCATGTATACATGTTTATACTGGGATTTGTTCTCACCGGTTTTCCGGCTGTTGTTATGTCTGTATGTGTGCATAACGACAGGTGGGGCAGGATCTGGGTCGAGACAGAGATGATCGGGTTAGCGTGGATCACGGGCGTAGCAGATGAAACAGTAGTGATCTTTTATTATGTACTGTATTTTGATACTGGTTAGTTGAGGACATACCGAGCAAGACATATATTTTGTGTTTGTATGTTGTAAATGTAATAAAGGACTTATGCTTGTTTAGTTACATTTGATTTAATGTAAAAAGCGAAAAATTGACCCACATTTTAGAATAACGATCCATTTAATCCCAAGAAAAAGAATTAGAGCCCGGGTCCCCACAACAGGTGGTATCAGAGCGAGAGTTCCTTTAGACTGAGATAAGATAGAATGAGCGGGGTAGATTGAGTCTTCTTCCTTGCTTTATGATCTGCTAGCATGATTTATTGCTTTTCGTATTACATGTTGTGTGTTATTTGATTGATTACAGCATGTAATTGACTGAATCAGAACCGATTCTAGATCAGAGGTAACTGACTAGAGAAGGGCTGAGACAGTTGTATATCTTGTTTACTAATCTGTTGGGTTATTAGATATGCCTCCTAGAAGAGCAGCCGTACCTCTACGACCACCAGCGCCAGAACAGGGGAGTACATCCGGAGAACACATGGATGTTACTGCGACTCCTATGGAAACTCTGTTGAAACGATTTCAGTCGTTTAGACCACCGACCTTAAAAGGTACAGAACTTGCAGTTGACTGTGAAAGCTGGCTGGAGGATATTGAGATGTTATTCGAGTCCTTGGAATACAGTGATGAGAAGAGGGTGAAGCTCATTGGCCATCAACTTCAAGACATAGCCAAGAACTGGTGGTTGAACATGAGAAGAGCACTAGAGCAACGTGGTACAGAGATTACTTGGAAAGTGTTCAAGACGGAATTTTATCTACGTTTCTTTCCTATATCCTACCGTAAAGATAAAGGCGCTGAGTTTGCAAACTTGAGGCAAGGGCAACTGAATATTGAAGAGTATGTTGCTAAATTTTCTTCTTTGCTTCGCTTTGCACCTCACGTTTCAGGTAATGATGAGGCCATGGCGGATCAATTTATAAATGGCCTAAATCCAGATATCTTTACGTTGGTAAACACGGGGAGACCGAATAATTTCGCAGATGCGTTAAATCGGGCCAAAGGAGCAGAAGCAGGATTGATAAGACAGCGGAGTGCTCCATATGTTGCTCCTGCGCCAAGACCACCACAACCTTCAGTGCAATCTCCTCCTCCTAGATTTGAAAGCGGCGGTAGTAGCAGTGGCAGAAAGGAACAGCTGAATGCGAAGGGGAAACAGTTTAAAAGACCTGGGAGCAGCTCTTCAAGCTCCAGTGGATCAAGACAGACTGGTTTTGATCAGAGTACCAGGTATTCAGGTGTTTATTGCAGTTCCTGTGGAGGAAAACATGCGACTGAACAGTGCCAGGGAGTTACAGGCCGATGCAACATTTGTAGGCAACCGGGGCATTTTGCCAAAGTCTGTCCACAGAGGAGTGTACAGCCAGCCCAGAGTGGACGAGCATCCGGTTCAGTACCTCAGTTTGAACGGCAGGCATCATCGGTTCATTCTTTTCAGCCTCCCCCGGCACAGACTCAACCCAGAGCCAGGGGTAGTCAGACTGTGAGTCAACCTCCGAGGCAACAGGCTCAAGTGTTTGCATTGACAGAAGAGCAAGCACAAGATGCACCAGATGATGTTATAGCAGGTAACTGCTCTCTTTATGGTTATCCTGCTTATATCTTGATAGATACAGGTGCATCGCATACATTCATTTCGGAGCGATTTGCATTGTTACATTCATTGCCTGTTGAGACTTTGTTAGATGTTGTGTCGATTAATTCTCCGTTGGGAAGTGGATTGATATCTGTAACTACGGTTAGACATTGCATTCTACAGTTTGAGGGGCATGAGATTGACCTAGATTGTATAGTGTTGGGTCTAGCTGATTTTGATTGTATAGTCGGTATTGACATGCTAACGAAGTACAGAGCCACTGTAGATTGTTTCCACAAGATTGTCAGATTCAGACCCGAGATGACAGACGAGTGGAAATTCTACGGGAAGGGTTCCAGATCTCGGATTCCCTTGATATCGGCTCTTACTATGAACAGATTGTTACAAAAAGGAGCAGATGGTTTCTTTATTTATGCTGTAGATATGCAGAAGTCGAGCCCGGCATTGGCGGATCTGCCAGTAGTGCGGGAATTTGCAGATATTTTTCCAGATGAGATCCCAGGATTACCTCCGGTGCGAGAGGTAGATTTTAGTATTGATCTTGTACCAGGTACCGTCCCTATTTCGAGAGCTCCGTATAGGATGGCACCCATCGAACTGAAAGAATTGAAAGCACAATTAGAAGATCTTTTGGCCAAGGGATATATCAGACCTAGTGTATCTCCTTGGGGCGCTCCGGTGCTGTTTGTGCGAAAGAAAGACGGTTCGATGCGATTGTGTATAGACTACCGGCAACTGAATAAGGCAACAATCAAGAATAAATATCCATTGCCTAGGATCGATGATTTATTTGATCAATTGCAGGGATCATCGGTTTATTCTAAGATTGATTTGCGATCGGGATATCATCAGCTCAGAGTTCGAGATGTAGACATACCGAAGACAGCATTTCGAACCAGGTATGGACATTACGAATTTATTGTCATGCCTTTTGGTTTAACAAATGCTCCAGCGGTATTTATGGGCTTGATGAATCAAGTGTTTCAGAGGTATTTAGATGATTTTGTGATCGTTTTCATAGATGATATTCTGGTGTATTCTAAGAACAGGAATGAGCATGCAGAGCATCTCAGAATTGTGTTGCAGACACTAAGAAATGAGAGATTGTATGCTAAATTGTCAAAATGTGAATTTTGGTTGAATCGAGTTGTATTCTTGGGGCATATAATTTCTGGAGATGGTATTTCTGTTGATCCGAGTAAAGTGGAAGCTGTGATAAATTGGCCAAGACCGACTTCGGTGCCAGAAATACGCAGTTTCATGGGTCTAGCAGGATACTATAGACGATTCATCCAAGATTTCTCCAGTATTGCAAAGCCAATCACACAATTGACACAGAAGAATATGCCATTTGTATGGTCAGAGGAGTGCGAGTCTAGATTTCTAGAACTGAAGAAAAGGCTGACTAGTGCTCCAGTGTTGACGATACCTTCAGGTACGGGTGATTTCGTTGTCTAGTGTGATGCTTCTCACAGAGGTTTGGGATGTGTACTTATGCAACGAGGTCATGTGATCGCATACGCCTCAAGACAACTGAAGCCACATGAAGTTCGATACCCCATTCATGATCTAGAATTGGCGGCTATCGTTTTTGCATTAAAAATTTGGCGTCACTATCTCTATGGCGAGAAGTTTGAGATCTATTCAGATCATAAGAGCCTGAAGTACCTATTCTCTCAGTCAGAGTTGAATATGCGACAGCGCAGATGGCTTGATCTACTGAAAGACTTTGATTGTGAGATCAAATACTATCCAGGAAAGTCAAACGCAGCAGCAGATGCCTTAAGTCGAAAGGTATGTTCTTTGTCCTTGTCGACAATAGGTGTTACTAAGTTAGTTGAGAATTGCTGTATGTCTGGATTAGAATTTGATGCAGATAGTAAGTCACTACGACTTGCTACAATCCAAGTTGAGCCCGATTTGATTATGAGAATCAAAGAAGCACAGAGAAGAGATCAGAATGTGCAGAAATCTATTCAGATGGTCAAATCAGGACATATATCAGAATATCAGGTACGTGATCATGTGCTGTACGTGAATAACCGTCTTGTCGTGCCAGATGTTGCAGATTTGAGACAGCAGATTCTGTCAGAGGCACATTGTAGTCGGTTCAGCATTCATCCTGGTGGCAGGAAGATGTATAATGACTTGAAGACACAGTTCTAGTGGAAACAGATGAAGTCAGACATTGCCGCATTTGTGTCTAAGTGCTTGAATTGCCAACAGGTGAAGGCTGAGAGAAAGAAGCCTGGAGGTTTACTTCAGAGTTTAGCCATTCCAGAATGGAAATGGGACCTTGTTTCCATGGATTTCGTGACGAAGTTACCTCGATCATCCAGAGGCTGTGATGCGATTTGGGTCATTATTGACAGACTGACCAAATCAGCTTGTTTCATTCCGTACAGAATGACGTATAAACAAGATCAAATGGCGGAGATTTATATAAGAGAGGTAGTCAGATTGTATGGTGTGCCGAAGTCTATCGTATCAGATCGTGATCCACGATTCACTTCTCACTTTTGGCACAGTTTACAGCAGGCTTTGGGTACGACATTACACCTGAGTACTGCTTATCATCCTCAGACAGACGGACAATCAGAACGGACTATCCAGACTCTAGAGGATATGTTGAGAGCCGTAGTACTAGATTTTGGTACTAGTTGGCAAGATTCCCTACCTCTTTGCGAATTTTCTTACAATAATAGTTATCAGACGAGCATTGAAATGGCACCGTTTGAAGCCTTATATGGTAAGAAGTGCAGATCTCCGCTTTATTGGGATGATATCTCAGAGGTACCAGAACTTGGACCAGATATGATTCGTGACATGACTGAGAAGGTGAAAATCATTCAGAAAAGAATGAAAACAGCACAGGATAGGCAAGCAAAATACGCCAATATTCGACGTAGACCATTAGTATTTGAGGCAGGAGATAGAGTATTCTTGAAGATTTCTCCTTTCAGAGGCGTTGTAAGATTTGGCAAACGCGGGAAACTATCTCCTCGATACATTGGTCCTTACGCGATTCTTGAAAAGATTGGTGATCGAGCTTATAGACTTGCTCTTCCTCCTTCTCTGTCCGGAATACATGATGTGTTTCATGTATCAATGTTACGAAGATATATGCCAGATGCTTCTCATGTCATTCCACCTGACGAAGCTGAACTTGATCAGACTTTGAGCTATGTAGAACAACCGATACAGATTCTTGATCGGAAAGAAAAGAAGCTCAGAACGAAGATTATTCCACTTGTGAAAGTTCAGTGGAGTCGTCATGGTATTGAAGAAGCGACTTGGGAGACAGAGGCAGTTATGCGACAGAAACATCCTGAGTTATTTATATGATGTAAGTAATTATTCAGTTTGAGTTTATTACATCTTGTATATACTTGCATTGATTTAATGATATGCGATTTCGAGGACGAAATCATTTCTTAGAGGGGGAGAAATGTAAGGCTCGAGATACACGAATCGTCATTAATAGGATATTTAAGGATATTAGAAAGCACATCATAAGATGAAAGTACAAAATAATTCATGTGTGCTAGACCGCACCCGCGCTTAGAACAAGAGTGCACCCGCGGTTATAAATTGTGGAATTTCGGAATGTGCTGCCGAAGAAACACCGCACCCGCGGTATAGGAAGCACCGCACCCGCGGTGCATGGACAGTAAGTTGAACCATTTTTTCGTGGCGACACCGCACCCGCGGTGCTGCAGGGACCGCACCCGCGGTGGTGAGACCGCACCCGCGGTAATGCAAGAGCCGCAACCGCGGTCGTCAAAATGAGAAAAATGTTGGGCTGCCGAGGGCATAGCGCACCCGCGCTCTTATTGGCACCGCACCCGCGGTGATGCAGCCGAGAAATCCACTCTTGCTCTCAGCTCGACACATGGCCGGGGTATAAATATAAGTCGACCATGACTCACCCTTTCTTTCATTTCAGCAGGCAGAACCGAGAGATTCTAGGAATTCTTCAAATTTCTCAAGGCTTTAAGGTTAGATATCTCAAGATTTAGCCATCCAAACTTTGAGCTAAGTAGAAATTCTTGCTCCTTGCATCGACGGCTACCAAGTGATGTAAGTTTTATTTAGTTCTAACATGTTTCGAGAATGACATGTAAAGGAAGTGCTATTATGATTGTATTTAGTTGTTCTAGGGAGGATTATGAGTTTATAATCGAAACTGGAACGAAGAACTGATATCGTATGCATTTCTTATGAATTTCAGCATATTTAGGAGTAAGATATACCGATTTTGAGTATGGTTTTGTGCATATGATTTGATTATGAGTTGGGAATGGTATATGTTGATATCTGTTGAGATCTGGATTGACCGGTATTAAGAATATACGTCGTTATGCCGTCAAATTGTATTGAGATTACGTAGTGACTTGGTTATGTGTGTGGATTAGATGAGTGATTGATAGATTGTATATCAACATTCCATTTCAGATTCGTCTTGGCGATCGTGACAGCGATTGGACAACGAAAGGTATAGTACATGTTTTGTTTGGGGAATCCCGACTCAAATGAGATCACATTTGAGTTTCCCAACCAAAATCACATACTTGTATTATTATCTAGATCTTGATATGATTATGATTGTTTATAGATTTGTTTATAGAACTTGTATGCAAATCTTGCTATGCTTTGTTTACAGATCATGTTGCATTGCATTAAGATGATTATGCTTGTTTACAGATTGTGTATTCATGCATTAAGATAGGAAAGTCTGCGAGATCATCCAGACTTCTAGACGTTCGGCGATATCATAGCTTAGGGGAAGATCACCGCCCCTATTGTAGATGCGGATACAGATCAGGCCGAAGTCTAGGAATAAGACGTACAGCACCTCGATTGGGAGGGTAGGTGACAGCCAGTGACGTCTTATTCACAACGGGATCCCTAGAGTTCTAGTTGAGTCGAGTCTAGACATGATTAGATTCGCATTGCATGATTATATATGAATGACATTCATATCAGCATGTTCATGTTTTAGATTGTTTAAATGCATGTATACATGTTTATACTGGGATTTGTTCTCACCGGTTTTCCGGCTGTTGTTATGTCTGTATGTGTGCATAACGACAGGTGGGGCAGGATCTGGGTCGAGACAGAGATGATCGGGTTAGCGTGGAGATCACGGGCGTAGCAGATGAAACAGTAGTGATCTTTTATTATGTACTGTATTTTGATACTGGTTAGTTGAGGACATACCGAGCAAGACATATATTTTGTGTTTGTATGTTGTAAATGTAATAAAGAACTTATGCTTGTTTAGTTACATTTGATTTAATGTAAAAAGCGAAAAATTGACCCACATTTTAGAATAACGATCCATTTAATCCCAAGAAAAAGAATTAGAGCCCGGGTCCCCACAGATTGACATTTCTATGGACTTTATTTTGGGGTTGCCTAGGATTAAGAAGGGGAGGGATTCTATTTTTGTTGTTGTGGATAGATTCTCTAAGATGGTACATTTTATAGCTTGTCATAAAACCGATCATGCTTCAAACATTGCGGATATGTTCTTTAGAGAAGTCATTAGGTTGCATGGCATTCCTAGAACTATTGTTTCTTGTCGCGATGTTATATTGTTGAGTTACTTTTGGAAGACTGTATGGGCTAAACTTGGCACAAAATTGTTGTTTTCTACTACTTGTCATCCTCAAACGGATGGACAAACTGAAGTTGTCAATAGAACTTTGGGAACACTTTTGCGTGCTATTCTTAAAAAGAACTTGGATTGACATTTCTATGGACTTTATTTTGGGGTTGCCCAGGATTAAGAAGGGGAGAGATTCTATTTTTGTTGTTGTGGATAGATTCTCTAAGATGACACATTTTATAGCTTGTCATAAAACCGATGATGCTTCTAACATTGCGGATATGTTCTTTAGAGAAGTCGTTAGGTTGCATGGCATTCCTAGGACTATTGTTTCTGGTCGCGATGTTATATTGTTGAGTTACTTTTGGAAGACTTTATGGGCCAAACTTGGCACAAAATTGTTGTTTTCTACTACTTGTCATCCTCAAACGGATGGACAAACTGAAGTTGTCAATAGAACTTTGGGAACACTTTTGCGTGCTATTCATAAAAAGAACTTGGATTGACATTTCTATGGACATTATTTTGGGGTTGCCAAGGATTAAGAAGGGGAGGGATTCTATTATTGTTGTTGTGGACAGATTCTCTAAGATGGCACATTTTATAGCTTGTCATAAAACCGATGATGCTTCAAACATTGCGGATTTGTTCTTTAGAGAAGTCGTTAGGTTGCATGTCATGACTAAGACTATTGCTTCTTATCGCGATGTTAAATTCTTGAGTTACTTTTGGAATACTTTATGGGCTAAACTCGTCACAAAATTGTTGTTTTCTACTACTTGTCATCCTCAAACGGATGGACAAACTGAAGTTGTCAATAGAACTTTGGGAACACTTCTGCGTGCTATTCTTAAAAAGAACTTGGATTGACATTTCTATGGACTTTATTTTGGGGTTGCCAAGGACTAAGAAGGGGAGGGATTCTATTTTTGTTGTTGTGGATAGATTGTCAAAGATGGCACATTTTATAGCTTGTCATAAAACCGATGATGCTTCAAACATTGCGGATTTGTTCTTTAGAGAAGTCATTAGGTTGCATGGCATGTCTAGGACTATTGTTTCTGGTCGCGATGTTATATTCTTGAGTTACTTTTGGAAGACTTTATGGGCTAAACTTGACACAAAATTGTTGTTTTCTACTACTTGTCATCCTCAAACGGATGGACAAACTGAAGTTGTCAATAGAACTTTGGGAACACTTTTGCGTGCTATTCTTAAAAAGAACTTGGATTGACATTTCTATGGACTTTATTTTGGGTTGCTCAGGATTAAGAAGGGGAGAGATTCTATTTTTGTTGTTGTGGATAGATTCTCTAAGATGACACATTTTATAGCTTGTCATAAAACCGATGATGCTTCAAACATTGCGGATATGTTCTTTAGAGAAGTCGTTAGGTTGTATGGCATTCCTAGGACTATTGTTTCTGGTCGCGATGTTATATTGTTGAGTTACTTTTGGAAGACTTTATGGGCCAAACTTGGCACAAAATTGTTGTTTTCTACTACTTGTCATCCTCAAACGGATGGACAAACTGAAGTTGTCAATAGAACTTTGGGAACACTTTTGCGTGCTATTCTTAAAAAGAACTTGGATTGACATTTCTATGGACTTTATTTTGGGGTTGCCAAGGATTAAGAAGGGGAGGGATTCTATTTTTGTTGTTGTGGATAGATTCTCTAAGATGGCACATTTTATAGCTTGTCATGAAACCGATGATGCTTCAAACATTGCGGATTTGTTCTTTAGAGAAGTCGTTAGGTTGCATGTCATGACTAAGACTATTGCTTCTTATCGCGATGTTAAATTCTTGAGTTACTTTTGGAATACTTTATGGGCTAAACTCGGCACAAAATTGTTGTTTTCTACTACTTGTTATCCTCAAACGGATGGACAAACTGAAGTTGCCAATAGAACTTTGGGACACTTTTGCGTGCTATTCTTAAAAAGAACTTGGATTGACATTTCTATGGACTTTATTTTGGGGTTGCCTAGGATTAAGAAGGGGAGGGATTCTATTTTTGTTGTTGTGGATAGATTCTCTAAGATGGCACATTTTATAGCTTGTCATAAAACCGATCATGCTTTGTGGGGACCCGGACAGTAATCAAGTTCTTAATCATCGTTGGGACTAATTAATCAATTATAAAACAGGGCCTAAAAATTTTTTTATTTATTTTTTTTAAAATGCGGAACTTAGTGAAATCAACTAATATACAACTCAGTATAAAATAAAGTACAAGTCCTGTATCATCTACAAATCAGTAAAACTAATGTTCAACATCTAAATATCAAGTGTCAAAACCCTATATACATCCAAGTCCGAAGTCTCCACTCTATCACGATCTCTCCTCATCTTCTGGACCCTGATCCTGTCCCACCTGTTGTCATGTACACATACAGGCAAGACAACAGCCGGATAACTCCGGTGAGAATAAATCCCAGTATAAATCAACGAAACATGCAATCATATAAACAAATATAAAGCATGTAATCAGCTAACCGATATATTTATCAAAATCTGAACATAAACAATCATAAACTGTCGACAATGATCGTAACTCTATCATTCAGACTAGACTCAATCCTAGTCTAGGGATCCCGGTTTCCAAATGTGTTATTCCTATATCGAATTCCGTAATAGAAGGAACTCTGTTCCTATTACTCGATATAACCAAATATGGTGTTCCTATATCGAATTCCGTAATAGAAGAATTCCAATCCTTTTACTCGATTTAACCAAACATCCGGTGTCCTGACCTATCCGTCACGGACTGTAGCTCTATCGCTAATAACCCATCTTGAGACATCGTGCAATGTGCCCGTGGCGATCCCGCCACTGTCAGGCACTTCCGTCCCAAGATGTCTACACTATCCTGTGACATCTTGCAATGTGCCCGTGGCGATCCCACCACTATCAGGCACTTCTGTCACAAGATTTCTCGTCTGATACCTGCTATCTATAAATCAAGAGAACAAGTATATCCATCAAATCAATGCAATATCAATGCAATAAAGTAAAGTATGTGATTTAGGGAAACTCAAGTCTAGACTGACTTAAGTCGATCTCCCAATACCACATTGACTTATACCTTTATCTTCTCGGTTTAACGAAGACGAAGTCCAGAATTCAAATCTGCCCATATCAATCTGAAATAACAATATCGAATAGACCGTGTCAAAATACCGCTTAATTCAAAGCCTGTTCTGATCAATACACAATCAAAACATAATCTGATCAATATCGACTCAAGACACAATCTATTCCATATCGACGATATCACGATATAATCACAATCACTACTGAGTCTGATCAATATCAATCCACTGATGTTTCGACGGTATAACAATACAATCTCAG
Organism: Primulina eburnea; assembly: GCF_022965805.1. Taxonomy (NCBI): domain Eukaryota; kingdom Viridiplantae; phylum Streptophyta; class Magnoliopsida; order Lamiales; family Gesneriaceae; genus Primulina; species Primulina eburnea. The sequence goes on from NC_133105.1 coordinate 35,003,623, forward strand.
TAACCCCGTCAATTTCAACATCACAAGTATAATACAAGAACTCATAATCAATATCAATACAAAGTCTCATGTCAAATATGTACAGTCCCGCTGTGACACCTCTATCCCGTAACATTAAAAATACGCAGCGGAAATAAAATTTTCTTTAAAATATGGAAGGAGTTTCAAAATACATTTCATAAAAATGTTTACAAAATAAATACATGATCATTCAAATGATATACAAAATACAAAATAATCATTATTATGATCATGTCCCAAAATGATACAAAATAATCTTCCTTCCAACGGTGTATGCATATGACCCCCATCCACGATCACTGTCCTGGTCGGTCACTCTTATCTGCATCACATGAAAATAACTGAAATGAGAATAAATCTCAGCAAGTGGAACTCTAACATAGCAATGATATAATATACTCTGTCAAACATGACTTTGAAATCATAAATACCATCAACTCTGAAACATGAATAATATAGCAATAACTGTAGCAATAGCAATAGCAATAGATAGCAATACGATGGTATTTCTCTTTTCTCTGGTTGGATTGATATCAATAGTATCTCTGACTGTGGTTGCAATTATCCCATCGATATAAATCGATAACTGTGAGGGATAAAAGCCTATGGTTGTTGATCAACTAATTACATGCAATGCTCTGACTATGATTCAATCAATCCAATAAAACATTTGAACTCTGAATAGTATTTAAAGCCGTCGTTTCACAATCTCTTATTTTCTCTTGTATTCCCTTTTAACAATAGTGAGACATCAATGCCTCAAATAGATAATAAATGGGATCAATACCAAAATCAACAAAATATTCTCTATTCTCAATTATTCTGAAGAACAAAAGGTGAATTTTTACACTTATTTGTATGAAGAAGCAACTCACAACTGGTGGAATACGGTGGCACATAAGTGGATAAAGAATCACACACCAAAAACGTGGGACAATTTTCTGCAAAAACTCGAAGGTAAATATATAACTCAAGTTATATTAAATACCCGAGAATGTGAATTTATGGATTTAGTCGAAGGTGACATGACCGTAGCTCAATATGAGGCTCTTATACATTATGCACCACACTACATGGAAGATGAGATAAGAAAAAGAAAAAGATTTGTTCAAGGATTAAATCTAGATATTCGTTGGGCAACATTGTCCACTGAAGTTGCCAGTTATGTTTATTGTAATGCCCAGGATTTGTTTATCTGCTAATCTATAATTATTGATTAATGAATTGATATGATTAGAAGGACCATTCGAGACATGATTTGAGTTAGCATGGGAAGATAAAATGTGCGAGGAACACTACCCCTCGCGCATATGCCGGACACTGATGCGCGCATATGCGCGAGATGGGCAGAGGACCTCGAGCATATGCGCGGATGGTGTGCGCGCATATGCGCGAGTTGTGCTGAAAGTCTAGTGCATGTCCAGAGAACCTCGTGCATATGCGCGGAAGAAGGGCGCGCATATGCGCGAGCTGCTGAGAAGCTAAGCGCGGAGACCAGTAGGTCTCGCGCATATGCGCCGAGAGAAGTCGCACATATGCACGAGACGTGCAGTATGTATATTGAGCCACATGGTCTCTTCCATATATATATATATATATATAAATATATATATATATATAAGTTACAATTCATTTAAAAAGGGACAACAAAAGGAAAACCGAAGGAAGCTCTGGAAAAATTATTCCTTGAATCTTAGAATCGCGATTGTGCAAAATCCGCCCGTTAGATTTTGAATTCGACTTCGGTACTGTGTTCTAACGACGCATGTTACAACTGGACATAAGTTTTATTATGTTTTGATATTTTTTGAAGTTATGAGATTGTCAGAATCGGATATGATTCCTATATGATGTTCTTGACATGTTAGACATTGTATAATCGAAACCGGATTGAATAACAGACACTGTATGAAATTGTTATGATTTTTGGAATGGCTTTGATTGAGAATTGATATCAGATTTGTATTATTGTTATCGATTATGAGATGTTGGAATTGATATCTGACTGATATTGTATTGCTGGGTATATTGAGTTTGTGCCGTTATGCCGTTGAAACAGAATTTGATTGAGTTTTGATTATATCCAGTATTGATTTGAGATTGTATATTGATATTGTGCCTATTGGGAATGTCTTTCCAGATTGATATATCGAAGGATTCGAAGACAGATCAGAGTTGAACCCCAACGAGAGAAAGGTATAAATCAATGTTAACCGGGAGATCGACTGGAGTCAGATTAGACTCGAGTTTCCCAAAAACCACATACTTTATTTATTGCATTGATGTTTGCAATTCATGATATTGATATGCTTAGTCTATTGAGTTATAGCAAAGCGTGTATTGAGTCATGGACGGAGATGCCTAGTCATTGGCAGGACATGCCAAGTCGGCAGGATATGTCAAGTCTTTGGCGGATATGCCAAGATACTAGATGTGTGATTTATATCGATGTGTGCTTAGGAGCAGATCGGCTTCTATCACTGATATTCGATATGAGACAATGTCCAGGAACCGGGATCCCTAGATTAGAAATGAGTTGAGTCTGAGATGACGAGTCACGAGTAGATTTATAGTTTTATATCAATTCATGTTTTTGGATTTGATACATGTTATTGATGACCGTTTATGCTTTTATATATGTTTATATATGATTGCATGTATATTGGGATTATATTCTCACCGGAGTTATCCGGCTGTTGTCTTGTTGTACGTGTGCATGACGAGAGGTGGGACAAGATCAGGGTGAAGAAGAGGATGAGATAGGACAGTTAGTATGGAGATCCGGACTTAGAAGTAGATCTGTTTCATTACCTGACATGTAGTGAATGAACAGTAGTTGTTATGATTTACTTTTGTACAGGACTTGTACTAAGATCTGGATATTGATCTTGTAAATGAAATATGATTTATTTCATATGTTGCGTACTCTTGTATGTTTAAAAAAAAAAATTAGACCTTGTTTATTTAATTGATCTAATCATTCCGAATGACGATTAAGAAATGAATTAGCATTCGGGTCCCCACAGCAGGTGGTATCAGAGCAGTAGGTCTTATTAGACTGAGATAGAAGCTAGTGAGCGGGGTAGATTGAGATTTCTTTTCTTCTCTTCTTATGCTAGCTTGTTTTACTGCTTTAAATGCATGTTTACCTGATTATCTGATTTGATTTGGTAATATGTATTATTGAGAATGAATCAGAACCCTTGATCAGCAGTAAGATGATCAGAGGAGGACTGAAACAGGTTTGTTGTATTTGGTTGCTAACCCTTTTGGTAATCAGATATGCCTCCTCGAAGAGTACCAGAATAGGGTAGCACTTCAGCTAATCTGATGGATGTCACAGCTACGCCGATGGAAACGTTACTGAAGAGGTTTCAGTCGTTCAAACCGCCAACCCTGAAAGGAACATAAACTTTTGTTGACTGTGAGTGTTGGCTAGATGACATTGAGATGCTGTTTGATTCCTTGGATGACACAGATGAGCGTCGAGTCCGACTGATAGGACACCAGTTGCATGATGTTGCAAAGAATTGGTGGATCACTACAAAGAGAGCGTTGGAACATCGAGGTACGAATATCACTTGGAATGTCTTTAAATCTGAGTTTTATCAGAGATTTTTCCCAGTGTCGAACAGGAAAGACAAGGGGGCAGAGTTTGCTAATTTGAGACAGGGTCAGCTGAACATAGAGTAGTATGTGGCCAAGTTATCTACCTTGTTGAGATTTTCTCTACATGTTTCCGAGAATGACGAGGCTGTGGCTGATCAGTTCATCAATGGGTTGAATCCTGAAATCTTTACATTGGTGAACACCGGGCGACCAAATAACTTTGCTGATGCCCTGAACAGAGCCAAGGGAGCCGAAGCCGGTCTGATGAGACAGAAAGGAGCTTCGTATGTTCCTCCAGCACCAAGACCACAGCAACCACCTCCCAGATTTTAGTACATTGATTTAAATGAGGTCAAATCCCGAGTGTTTTAGAACGTCTTAAGTTATTTATGAAGTTTAGTGGTGAGCATGTGTACCTACGTCTAAGCAATGCAAGTTAAGTATTTTAAATACAGTTAGTATGTGCAGCAACGACCCTAATCGAAGTCCAACGAATCCCTCAACGCCAAGTAAGTATGTTTGACGTACAAGAAAATATTTTAAGTTTTTGAGGTATGCTAAATGTCTTGTGACCAAATTATGTTTAAGATTGGAAATAATTAAATTATGAACGGGAAACAATCCGCCCGTTAAATTATGAACAGGTTTAGATCGAGATTGGAAAGCGATAAATCATGAATGTGGACCAATCAGCCCGTTAAATTATGAACGGGGATCTAATGTATGTGGCGGTGGATACGTCCCTGTCATCCCAGTACTGTGGTTTAGTCTGATCAGGCGATTACATTATGGGTCACTTGCATTGAAACATATTTCTACGCAAAATGATGAAGTTATGTATGTTCAAGTATGCAAGCATGTTTAAGAAAAGTTTATGGCAATTCTAAGTATGTATGTACGTATGTTCAAGTTTTATCTTGCAAGTTCAAGTTTTAGTATGTATGTCCTATTTTAAAGTTGCATGTGATTTTATTATGTAGTACTTGTTAACCCCAGTTTATACGTGTTGAGTCTTTAGACTCACTAGACTTGATCGATGCAGGTGAGGATGTTTATGAAGAGGCTAGAGGTGGGGACCTAGGAGCTGGCTTGGACTGAGCGTGAGGCTAAACCCGAGGACCGTCATGTTTTAAGTCTTATGAAAACATTTATTACTTTTGTCAAACTTTAAACTTCAAATCTTGTTGCAACAACTTGTGAGACGTACAGTTCATTTCTTTTATCGAATTTTGAACGTTCACGCTTATTTAAGAAAATTTTAAAAATTTTCGCAAATTTTAAGTAGTAAAAAGTACGGTACGTCACATTTGGTATCAGAGCCGTATTCTTTTAAAGGGTTATGCTTACTGCCAGTCGCAAGAAGCTCACAAAGTCACACATCAAGTCTGTAAGTTTTAAGGTTTCAAATTTATGCTATGTAATAAGCATTAAGTTCTGATTTCAGCATGTCCATATTTTAAAGTTGAAGTACGTGCATATTATATCATTGATATCATGTTCATGCATTTTGGGTTTACGTGTTGGGTAAATTATTGGAACAATATGCCTCCTAGACGTGTGATCGACCGTGAAGCAAGGGATGAGGACAGAGAGCCTCGAGAGGAGAGAATAGACGCTCCTCCACCTCCACCACCAGATATGCAGGCACAGATGCTTGCAAGAATGACTCAGTTTTTCGCACAATTTGCGGGGGACCAGGCTGTAGTGGATGCTGGGGCGAGGCCCAGGCCAGAGGCAGTATATAAGAGGTTCAGGAGGATGAACCCAAAGGAGTTTTCGGGTACCACTGACCCGATGATAGCTGAGGGATGGATTAAGTCCATCGAGGTAATATTTGATTTTATGGAACTGACCGATGCAGATAGGGTCGGGTGTGCCACGTTCCTTCTGACAGGGGACGCCAGACTATGGTGGGAGAGTGCGTCCGTGGCAGCAAACTTGAAAGTGCTGCCTTGGAATTTTCAAGGAGGTGTTCTAATCCAAGTACTTCACTGAGGAAGTACGCTCCAGATTGACTATGGAGTTCATGTCGCTGCGGCAAGGAGACAGTAGCGTGGCAGACTTTGTCCGGAAGTTTGAGAGGGGGTGTCACTTTGTATCCCTGATATGTAATAATGCCCAGAGCAAGCTGAGGCATTTCATGGATGGATTGCGGCCGATTTTGCATCTTGATGTCCGAGTTGTTGGTCCTACTGTTAGAGTAGGTGCCCGTCGAGCCAAGTGTTGGCCGAGTGTTCACAATGAAACTCTATGTATAAACAATCTTTATTTTAATAATGTTTGAGATTATTATTATGGCACATCTTTATCTGTATACCCATGCTAGTTGCATAGATAAAGCCCTTGAATATACAAATAGTAGAAAGAATATGAGATGCTCATATGATGAGTATCATGAAACTCATATTTGTAATACTGTATATTCTAAACGGTTCCTAGTCGATTCAGCCGCCACTAAGAAGGATATAGGCCGCTAGAGTTCGAGACTAGTATCTGCGATGTGAGTACCATGTTTCATTGGTAGGGGACATTGTGATGTCCGAACATGCAGATAGGTGCTCCTTGTAGAGTGCACTGAACAACCCTCCATAAAAGGACTTTCCAAGTGGTTCTCACTTATCGAGTGGAAAAGTCCTGGTTTATGGTTGTACACCATTAGTCCTTATGACCCGGGACAACATTGAGACTCTATGTGCTAGAATTACACTTTGACTTGTTTACCGACTCTCATGGGGTCATCAGGTGGCAAGGTTGGGTGTTCTGTCGAAACACATAGGAGTCGATGCATTGTAGTCGGGGATTCACCGCTTACCTTTGGGTATGGATATCCTATGTGTTATCATGTGTATGTAGGTTGAAATCTCTGGCCAGAGTATGGTTGTAATTATGAAAGGGGTTTCATAGATTACACCATTGATGCAACTACGACATGACACATAGTATCGATTCATTGACAACTCTCGATAAACCAATGGTTGTCGAATCGATCGGGATATATGAGTTGAAGGGACCGTACTGTACGCTAACCATAATAGAATGGTTCTTGCAGGCACTATCATTTGATACCTAGGGAATCATGTAAGCGATGCTGCTAGGCGTTTAACATGATTGGTTGGGTACTATCAGACTTGAGTTCTGACGTTCTTATTATCAAGGTGTTGATAAATAAGAATGGAGCAATTGGGGTATGCTCATATAAGGACATGTTTAGTCCGAATCACATGGAGATGTGAACCCACGGCTAGTTGTATCAATGAACCATTGAGGGCCACACAAGTACTAGCTTTCTAGATCCCATTGAGAAGTAAAAATAGTTCAATGTGTTGAACGGCTTATAAAGGAGTTTATAAGCGTAAGGAAAATTAGAAGTATGACTTCTATAATGGAGAAAATAGTTCAAAGTGTTGAACGACTTATAAATGAGTTTATAAGTGTAAGGAAAAATAGAAGTATGACTTCTATGAGAGAAATGTAAATTTTGATTTATGGAAGTGTTCCTAAATTAAAATTTGGCCATGTGAATAATGTAATTGAAAATTGTGATTTTCATAAACATTATTATGGACTAAATAAATTAATTCAAGTGTTGAATTTATTAAACACTAGTGGACCTAGTAGAGTCCAAATAATTAAATTAATTCAAGTGTTGAATTAATTAAATTATATTGAGTCTTGTAGATCTCAATTAAAATAATTATTTAACTAGTGGGACTTGGGTAAATTCAAGTAATGTTTAATTAGTCTCAAATGTGTTTGAGATAATTAAATTTAGTCCAAAGTTTTTAAATTTGATTAAAAACTATATTATATGCATGCATGGGAGGTGAAGGGTTGGAGATTACTTTTTATTAAAATAATGCAAGGCATGCACCTTTTCCTTTTTGCTTTTCTCACAACCAAGACATGCAATTAACTCATTCTCCTTCTCTCCCTCATGCATATGGCCGATTTCTCTCTTGCATTTCTCTCCTCCATTTTTTTCTCATTTTTGTTCTTCAATTTGTTGGAGATCAAACACACTTCTCTTTGAAAAATCCTCATATTTTTCTAGTGCAAAATATGAGGGGATCTACCTAGTTGGTGGTGGGCCTAATTTGAAGGAAAGATTCAAGAAGAAAGGAGGAGAGCTTGTAGATTCATCTTCCATTCAAGAGCTTTGTTGTTCAACAACAAAGTTGGAGCCACAATCAATCTTTTAAAGATTGATAGGTATATTTTCTAAACACACTATGAAAGTCATTTTTGTGTTTTATTGTATTTGTTGCACAAAAGATAGGGGTGGCCGAAATTTTTGATTATAAACTTGATTTTTAAACTTCCGTTGCGCTTCCGGCCACCGTAACCGATCCGCTTTCAAGTGGTATCCGAGCTATGGTTACGTTTTTGTGTAGCAAATACAATATATATTATGTTGAGATCGATTTCTAACCGCATGAGTGTATTTTTGCAACAAATCGAGGGCCGTTTTTGGGGAAAAATTTCGGCAGCAACATGCTGCCCATTTGGGCGCCTCGGGCTGCCCGAGGGGCTGCCCGAAACGGGCAGCAAGGGCAGCCCGAGGGGCTGCCCGAAACCCCCTCTGAAAATATAAAAAAAAAAAAATTTTTGTTGGCCGGAATGTTGGCCGGAATCCGGCGACGGCGATGACGACTAGGGTTTCCAAAAGTGTTTTGGATTATCAAAGTGTCATGGGCCTTGAGTTGTTGGGCCATTGGATGGCTAACATGTTTGTGAATTTTAAATGGGCCGAAAATGTTTTTGGTGAAAAATGATTTTTTGGACCCTTAAGTTTAAAATTACAAAAGTTGCAAATATTTTCTCATGAAATAAATAATTTAAGTTGGACTTTGATTATTTATAGTAAATTGTGATTTACAAGAAATTCGGTTATAAATAAATTAATTTGAAAGTAGACAAAGGTGTTTGTATACTTTGTTAATTTAGTTTATAATCGTTGCGGTTAGTGATTGGATCAAGATATATAATATTGGATCAATTAATTATTGTGATAATTAATTGATGATGTATGATATGTGATATTATGCATGAAGGATGATCAAAAGCCCAAGCCCAATTTGCTAGGTGTATGCTAGGATATTTTGTGTTGAATGATTGTAATAATTATCAATTTTTAAAGTGGGCTTGGTTTATGGCCCGTTCCCACCCCATGAGATGTATCCCTATTTGCCATGGATATTTATTTGTAAATATTAGTATAGTGGATGATCAAGATTGGAAGATGGTGGCCATGATGATTATGAAGATCGAAGACATGTAAATATTGGAAGCTAATGTAATAGTTGCATTTGCATCCCGTGCATTTACCCTAGGATTGGACCTAATCCCGTGTTTAGCTCACACGGACCGTTAGTATTGGGGCGATTGATCATCCTTGTTTGTTTACTGTTTATAATATATGCATGATATGTTATAAATAATGAGTATGTGCGTTATTATTATGATAATAACAAAGTTGCATGAATCCGGCAAACATACGATCAAACATGGCGAGCTTTTAAAATAAAATTAATGATGAGACCTTTCAAAATTAAAAAACCCTCATTTTGAATAAGATTCAAAATTAATATCAAGCCCGAAAAGGGGAATTATAAATTTGTTTATAATTTCCTTGTCTTCCATCGACAATGGGTGCATGATGAACGCTACCCGTACTCGGGGCTCGGCTCATATTATTGGGGGAGCCCTGGGTGCCGCAAAGCTGTGACATCCATTGACATGGTGATGTGAACTACGTGGAACTCCCATGATTTCGGCTCATATTATTGAGGGAACTCATGGCGACCGTCCATTAAGGTTCAACATCGATGGGTAAGGCTTGACACGTGAAGATGAACGACGTCATATTATTGGGTCCTAATCAAACGTGAGACAAAAGTTTACGTAGAGGGTTGCATTGTGATGCAATTGGAAACTACCTTTTAGGAATTGTGATTGGCTGATATTATTCGGGATCATAATTCGCTAATTGGACCTTACGTACCTACTGAGGAAAGGAGTTTCCCGTTTTCACTAGAGGGTAGTGAAAGATGTCAAAACAGTGGGAGCAAATATTTATGAAGTACAAGTCCAAACTTCATATCTTACTAAATATTTTAAAATAGTCATCAACATTTATCTGTTTTACTTTTCAGTACAAATTGACAATGTCTTCAATGCGCAATCCGATATCTGTAATACTCGACAAACACATATTAACTGGACCTAATTACCTCACTTGGCTAAGAAACCTGAAAATCGTCTTGAATTCGGAAAGGGTAGCATATACACTGACTGAGTCGCGCCCTGTTGAGGCTCCGACTGACTGCACTCCTGAGGAATTGCAGACTTACAAGGAATGGTGTGACCATGACTTGATAGCCAGGTGTTATATGCTGACTTCTATGAATGATGAGCTGCAGAGGCGTTTTGAGGATGCAAAGAGTGCTGCTGACATTCTTTTGCATCTCAAGGAGCTCTTTGGTGAGCAAACACGGCCTCTTAGGCATCTACCGTCAAGGAGCTGATCACTATGCGCATGCAAGATGGGGCCTCGGTCCATGAGCATGGCCTAAAGGTGATCGGGCTCGTGGACAAGCTCGTTGGCATGGATCTGATCTTGCCTTCGGAGTTGACCACCGACGTGTCGCTGTTATCATTGCCTAGTTCATTTGATCCTTTTGTGGTGAACTTCAACATGAACAAGATGGAGCCGACCCTTGAGGAGTTGGTGAATATGCTTGTTACGTTTGAATCCACTATCAAAAAGGAGAAGTTGGTTCTTTATGTGGGTTCTTCATCTGGTACGAAGATTGATCCACATGGGAAGGGAAAGAAGAGTTCTTTTTAACGTCCCAAGAAGAACGTGCCCTTGATGAGGCAATCTCCGAATCCCGTTGTGGAAGCCACACCAGTTAAGGCTGACAAGACTAGTGATGTTTGTCATCACTGCAAGAAGCCTGGACATTGGAGGCGAAATTGCAAAGAATATCTTGCCCAGAAAAGTTCTGGAAATGGTATGTTCTACGTTGAAGTAAACATTTCAGTTAACTCTACTTCTCGGGTATTGGATACCAAATGTGGATCACATCTCTGCAATGTGTTGCAGGTGATGGGAAGAAGTTAGAGGATTAGAGAAGGTGAGACCTTCTTGGGAATGGCTATGGAGCAAGAGTTGCTGCCAAGACCTTAAGAAATGTTTACTTATTGTTGAACAATGATTTTAAGTTAATTTTAAGAGATGTTTTGTTTGTACCACTTTGGTGAAAAACATTGTTTCCATTTCTATTGTGATAAAAATGGATATTCTTGTTTATTTAGCAAAGGTGTTTGCAACATTTACAAGAATGAATGTTTAATTGGTACTTGAGAACTTGAAAACGATCTCTATAACTTAAAATTGGAAGATATTCCATTAAATGTCCATTCAAAAGGCAAACACCATATGAGATATGGATGGGTAAGCCTCCCAAATATTCTTATCTTAGAATATGGGGAGCCCTGCTTATGTGAAGCAGGTAGTAGGAGATAAATTGGATTGTTGATCCATTTTTTATGTTTCTTTGTGGGACATCCAAGGAATTCAGTTGGATATCATTTCTATCATCCCCAAGAAACAAAGGTGTTTGTTTCTAGGAATGCAACCTTTTTGGAAAAGGAATTTCTATTGGATAGAAAAAGGGGAGATGATAGAACTCGAAGAGGTTCGAGAGAAACCCGCAATTATAGAACCCACACCCGATAAGCCAAGAGAGGAGATACAAGCTCCTAGCAGATACGAGAAAGTCTCGAGACCACCTATGAGGTATGGTCAGCTTCTTGAGGAGGGCCATGATGAGCCTAACCATGGATGTGATCCAAGGACCTTCAAGGAAGCATTATCTGATGCCGATTCATCCAAGTGGCTTGAAGCAGTGGAATCTGAGGTGAATTCCATGCATTCGAACCAAGTGTAGGATCTTGTGGATCCACCTGAGGGAACTGTTCCCATAGGGACTTGGGACGGATGGGAAGGTATTGACCTTCAAGGTGCGATTGGTGGCAAAAGGATATACTCAAAGACAAGGAGTTGACTTTGAGGAAACCTTTTTACCCAGTCGCAATGTTCAAGTCCATAAGGATTTTGCTAGCCATAGCTGCATGGTATGACTATGAGATATGGCAGATGGATGTCAAGACAGCCTTTCTTAATGGGGATTTTAAGAAAGTGATTTACATGTCTCAAACCTAGAGGGTTTACATCTATCGGAAGTAAGCATATGGTATGCAAACTTCAGAGATCTATTTATGGTCTAAAGCAGGCATCTAGGAGTTGGAACCTTAGATTCGCTAGTACAATCAAAGAGTTTGATTTACTAAGAATCTTGAGGAACCCTGTGTGTATAAGAAGGTCAGTGGGAGTGTTGTGACATTCCTGGTGCTTTATGTTGATGACATTCTAATCATTGGGAATGATGTAGGAATGTTGCAATCAACTAAGATATGGTTAGCGAGTAAGTTCTCGATGCAGGACTTGGGTGAAGCATCTTTTGTATTGGGATACAGATCTATAGAGATAGATCGAAAAGATTGCTTGGTCTCACCCAGTCCACATACATTGATACCATCGTGAAGCGGTTCACGATGGATAAGTCCAAGAGAGGACATCTACCAATGTGTCATGGCGTCTCCCTATCCAAGTCTGTCTTTCAAGACTGATGCAGAGATAGCGGCGATGACAAAGCATTCCTTATGCATCTGCGATTGGTAGCATAATGTATGGGATGATATCTACACGTCCTGACGTGGCTTTCGCACTATGTGTAGTGAGTAGATATCAATCGAACCCCGGTCTTCCACATTTGAAAGCTGTGAAAGACATCCTCAAGTAGTTGAGAAGGACCAATAAATTGTTCTTGGTCTATGGGGTGGAGAACTAAAATTGGAAGGCTATACCGACTCTAGCTTCCAAAGCGATATCGATGACTCAAAGTCAACCTCTGGTTTTGTATTCATGCTCTATGGTGCTGCTGTCTCTTGGAAGAGTTCCAAGCGAGACAATACTACGGATTCCAGCACAGAGGCCGAATACATTGCTGCATCAGATGCAGCAAGGGAGGCTGTTTTGATAAGGAATTTCGTCCAAGAGTTGGGCGTCATTCCTAATGGAGTTGCTCCTATCCCGGTGTTGTGTGACAACACGGGAGCTATAGCTCAAGCAAAGGAGCCTAGGTCTCATCAGAAATCCAAACTAGTATTGAGAAAGTACCACATCCTCGGAGAGATTGTGGAAAGAGGAGAAGTGTCTTTTGACACAGTCGGCTCCGCCGATAATGTTGTTGATCCACTAGCTACGCCTTTACCTGGACCATTATTAGACAAGCATCGCGAATCAATGGGTTTAAAGCATATGGGTAGTTGGCTCTAGTGCAAGTGGGAGATTGTTAGAGTAGGTGCCCGTCGAGCCAAGTGTTGGCCGAGTGTTCACAATGAAACTCTATGTATAAACAATCTTTATTTTAATAATGTTTGAGATTATTATTATGGCACATCTTTATCTGTATACCCATGCTAGTTGCATAGATAAAGCCCTTGAATATACAAATAGTAGAAAGAATATGAGATGCTCATATGATGAGTATCATGAAACTCATATTTGTAATACTGTATATTCTAAACGGTTCCTAGTCGATTCAGCCGCCACTAAGAAGGATATAGGCCGCTAGAGTTCGAGACTAGTATCTGCGATGTGAGTACCATGTTTCATTGGTAGGGGACATTGTGATGTCCGAACATGCAGATAGGTGCTCCTTGTAGAGTGCACTGAACAACCCTCCATAAAAGGACTTTCCATGTGGTTCTCACTTATCGAGTGGAAAAGTCCTGGTTTATGGTTGTACACCATTAGTCCTTATGACCCGGGACAACATTGAGACTCTATGTGCTAGAATTACACTTTGACTTGTTTACCGACTCTCATGGGGTCATCAGGTGGCAAGGTTGGGTGTTCTGTCGAAACACATAGGAGTCGATGCATTGTAGTCGGGGATTCACCGCTTACCTTTGGGTATGGATATCCTATGTGTTATCATGTGTATGTAGGTTGAAATCTCTGGCCAGAGTATGGTTGTAATTATGAAAGGGGTTTCATAGATTACACCATTGATGCAACTACGACATGACACATAGTATCGATTCATTGACAACTCTCGATAAACCAATGGTTGTCGAATCGACCGGGATATATGAGTTGAAGGGACCGTACTGTACGCTAACCATAATAGAATGGTTCTTGCAGGCACTATCATTTGATACCTAGGGAATCATGTAAGCGATGCTGCTAGGCGTTTAACATGATTGGTTGGGTACTATCAGACTTGAGTTCTGACGTTCTTATTATAAAGGTGTTGATAAATAAGAATGGAGCAATTGGGGTATGCTCATATAAGGACATGTTTAGTCCGAATCACATGGAGATGTGAACCCACGGCTAGTTGTATCAATGAACCATTGAGGGCCACACAAGTACTAGCTTTCTAGATCCCATTGAGAAGTAAAAATAGTTCAATGTGTTGAACGGCTTATAAAGGAGTTTATAAGCGTAAGGAAAATTAGAAGTATGACTTCTATAATGGAGAAAATAGTTCAAAGTGTTGAACGACTTATAAATGAGTTTATAAGTGTAAGGAAAAATAGAAGTATGACTTCTATGAGAGAAATGTAAATTTTGATTTATGGAAGTGTTCCTAAATTAAAATTTGGCCATGTGAATAATGTAATTGAAAATTGTGATTTTCATAAACATTATTATGGACTAAATAAATTAATTCAAGTGTTGAATTAATTAAACACTAGTGGACCTAGTAGAGTCCAAATAATTAAATTAATTCAAGTGTTGAATTAATTAAATTATATTGAGTCTTGTAGATCTCAATTAAAATAATTATTTAACTAGTGGGACTTGGGTAAATTCAAGTAATGTTTAATTAGTCTCAAATGTGTTTGAGATAATTAAATTTAGTCCAAAGTTTTTTAATTTGATTAAAAACTATATTATATGCATGCATGGGAGGTGAAGGGTTGGAGATTACTTTTTATTAAAATAATGCAAGGCATGCACCTTTTCCTTTTTGCTTTTCTCACAACCAAGACATGCAATTAACTCATTCTCCTTCTCTCCCTCATGCATATGGCCGAATTCTCTCTTGCATTTCTCTCCTCCAATTTTTTCTCATTTTTGTTCTTCAATTTGTTGGAGATCAAACACACTTCTCTTTGAAAAATCCTCATATTTTTCTAGTGCAAAATATGAGGGGATCTACCTAGTTGGTGGTGGGCCTAATTTGAAGGAAAGATTCAAGAAGAAAGGAGGAGAGCTTGTAGATTCATCTTCCATTCAAGAGCTTTGTTGTTCAACAACAAAGTTGGAGCCACAATCAATCTTTTAAAGATTGATAGGTATATTTTCTAAACACACTATGAATGTCATTTTTGTGTTTTATTGTATTTGTTGCACAAAAGATAGGGGTGGCCGAAATTTTTGATTATAAACTTGATTTTTAAACTTCCGTTGCGCTTCCGGCCACCGTAACCGATCCGCTTTCACCTACTACTTATGCAGTCGCCGTATTTAGAGCATTGGCGGCAGAGCAGGATCAGAGGGATATCGAGTTGGACAGGCAAGGCAAGAGGCCCTATCAGGAACCACCGCAACACCAGCAGCAGCAGCATCAGAGGCCCGAGTTTAAGAAACCGTATCAGGGGCCGTTTGGGAAGAAGCCATATCAGGGACCGCCAAAGGGCAAGGGTCCAATCCAGCAGCAGGGGGCGCTTCAGAAGCTAGGGAACTTCCCAACGTGTCCTAAATGCAACCACCAGCATCTGGGACTCTGTTTGTATGGGTCGGGCAAGTGTTTTAAATGTGGATCTACTGATCACATGCTGAAAGAGTGCCCACAGTGGAAGCAGCCAACTCAGGACAGAGTGTTCACCATGCATGCACGGGAGGTGAACCCAGTCATGACTTTACTGACATGTAAACTTTTCTACCTAAGCTCAGTATTATTTTACCTTGCATGTGGAATTTATTTGGGATTATTAGTGTGCTAGTAATACGTACGAGTGTCTTGGAATACTAATTTTTACTATGCTTGAGGATAATGTTAGAAATTTGGGGATATAAGTTTGTGTTGTGCTAACGTCCATCAGGAAATATTTCCATTTAGAGAATAGCCATTAAGGCCTTGATAGACTCAGGAACCTCCCATTCTTTCATATCAGAGATGTTGGCTAGTCACTTAGATATCAAGACAATTGGTCTCGATGTGAATTACTTAGTGACAGTCCCATCAGGGGAAGAATTATCAGCTACTAGTGTGGTCAGGGACATTGATCTTGAATTACACGGCCACCTAGTGTACGCCGACTTGATCGTCATACCAATGCCAGAGTCTGATATCATCCTGGGAATGGACTGGCTGATGAGTAACAGAGTCTTGATCGATTTTCAGAAGAGAACAGTTTTGGTTAGACAGGTGTTCATGGAGCAGTTCGTGTTTGAACCAGCCAGTTGGAGAAGTTTCCCTCGCATGATTCTTGCATGCAGGCGCGAAGACTCATTTCCAAGGGGTGTCAGACTTTCTTGGCCAGCATCATTTCAACACCTGACATACCCACTCCGTCACTATCAGAGGTGCCAGTGGTCAGAGACTTCCCAGACGTCTTTCCTGACGACGTCACAGGTCTTCCACCAGAGAGAGAGGTGGAATTTGCAATCGATCTTATGCCAGGAATGGAGAATGAAGGACGGAGCCAAGGGCAGTGTACTGTACACAGTGTCAGATGGTATTGTTAGATACAGAGGTAGAATGTGGGTGCCTAGTGTTGATTCGATCAGAGAGGATATTCTGGCAGAGGCACACGCATCTCCGTATTCTATTCACCCAGGAGGTAACAAGATGTACAAGGACCTACAGATTTTGTATTGGTTGTCGGGGTTGAAGAGAGACAGCCACAGATTTGTGTCTGAATGCCTCACTTGTCAGCAGGTGAAGGCAGAGCATCAGAGGTCAGCAGGATTGATTAAGCCACTCCCCATCCCAGAATAGAAATAGGAGAATGTTACTTTGGGGACCCGGGCTCTAACTCAATTCTTTTGGGATTTAATTGGATCTTTGTTCGAAAATGTGGGTCAAAATTTTGCTTTTAACTTTAATTCAAATGTATTAACTAAAGCATAACATATCTCGATAGAAATTAAACAACGTAATGTACATACAAATCTGTTCGTACAAACATACACTAGTGTTCAAATGACAACTACAAACATAAGTAGTACAAGTTTCATAAGAAAACACTAGTAATCTGCAATGCCCGAGATCTCCCCGCTATCATCATCTCTCATCTAGCTCGTGACCCCGATCCTGCCCCACCTGTTGCCATGCACACATACAGACACGACAACAGCCGGATAACTCCGGTGAGAACATATCCCAGTATAAAACATGGATGCATGCAATGTCATAATCATGTACAAATGCATAGCATAAATCAAGTAACGTGAATATAAATCTAAACATGTAGTAGAATACAAATCGGTATTCAACATTCAAATCTTGACTCGACTCTTTTCTAATCTAGGGATCCCGGTGTGAATAAGATGGTCTGTTACCTACCCAACCACTCGGGGCAACGGTACGTCTTATTCCTAGACTTTGGTCAACTCTGTATCGAGGGTCTACACATATAGCAAATCTGCTCCTATGCGTCGATACACCGAAACGTCTAGTTTTGGCAAGTCTGCCAATCTCTCCTATCTCAGGACTCGAATATAAATCAATAAACAAGGCATTACATAATCAAATGTAATAACAATCTAGTATGTGATTTAGGGAAACTCGTATCAAATCTGAATCGAGTTGTGCAATCCCGTGACCACATGAATTATACCTTTTGTCGTACAATGTCTGTCGAGATCTTGAAGTCGGAATGTCACTCTGTCAAGACTAATCTGAAATGACAATGTGTAGACACGTTCTATCAAAATACATCTCAATTAACTCAATGTACAAATCTGTAATTGATTTCAATACAATTCAACGGCATAACGGCGTACTTCTTCGATACCGATAACTCAGTAATAGCATACTCAATCACAATCAACTCATAATCTCATCTAACATCAATATACATGCTGAAATCTGCATATGCTCAACACAATACATGCTGAAAAATCGAAACAATAGCATACTGTGTCCGAAACTCAATCTGGCAACGAATATCCGATGCTCTATATCTCAAGACCACATATTCGAATTCAAATCTGAATTCCCTCAATACATACATATCGAAACATGCTGGAAATAAACAATACTTACATCCTTTGATAGCCCTTGACGAGGTGAGTTCAAAACCTAAGTCGGATCTAAAATCGAATAACCGGAAATAGAAAAATCTCAAGTGCAAAGATCAAAAGGCATGAGTTCTCTCTTCAAGGATGCTCTCGGTTCTTGTTCTGAATATGTTACTGAAATGAAGACACATATCATATGTTGCATGCAAAGAGACGAGTGTTCATGTTTGTCACATGACACGCACAACCGCGGGTGCGGCAGCATAAGAGCGCGAGTGCGCTATGCTCTCGGCAGCCCCATGATTTTCCAAAATTCGATGACCGTGGGTGCGGTCATGTTATTACCGCAGGTGCGGTGACTGTTCGCACAATTTCACCAATTCTCTATCAAGGCACCGCGGGTGCGGTCCTTCTTGTACCGCGGGTGCGGTGGGGCTTCGGCCCTGCTGCTCAAAATTTCATAATTCATGCATTCTCATCTCTACAATTCCCACATCAATAATACCGATAATTCTCGAGCCTTACATTTCTACCCCTCTTAGACAGGAGTTCGTCCTCGAACTCATAAGCAAGTAATCATGTATGTATATACAAAATTGTAAAGTCAAAACGGGAAGAAAGACTCACATCATAAAAATAACTCGGGATGCCTCTGTCTCATCTCAGACTCCGTCTCCCAAGTTGCTTCCTCGATGCCATGACGACTCCACTGAACCTTCACAAGCGGAATAGTCTTGGTTCTAAGCTGTTTCTCCTTCTGATCAAGAATCTGTATCGGTCGCTCAACATAGCTCAGAGTATGATCTAACTTGGCTTCGTCAGGGTAAATGACATGAGAATCATCCGGCATATATTTGCGCAACATCGATACATGAAAAACATCATGTATACCAGACAATGAAGGAGGAAGAGCAAGTCTGTAAACTCGATCGCCAATCTTCTCAAGGATTTCATACGGACCGACGTATCTAGGAGACAACTTTCCATGCTTGCCAAATCTGACAACGCCTCTGAAAGGTGAAATCTTCAAAAATACGCTGTCTCCCTGTTCAAATACTAACGGTCTGCGTCTGACATTGGCGTATTTCGCTTGCCTATCTTGTGCTGCCTTCATTCGTTTCTGAATGATCTTTACTTTCTCGGTCATCTCACGAATCATATCAGGCCCTAACTCTGGTACCTCAGAGATATCATCCCAGTACAACGGAGATCTGCACTTCTTTTCGTATAAAGCTTCGAACGGTGCCATCTCAATGCTAGTCTGATAGCTGTTGTTGTATGAAAACTCACACAACGGCAATGAATCTTGCCAATTAGTACCAAAGTCTAGTACTACAGCTCTCAGCATATCCTCTAAAGTCTGGATAGTCCGCTCTGACTGTCCATCTGTCTGGGGATGATAAGCAGTGCTCAGGTGTAAAGTCGTACCCAAAGCCTGCTGCAAACTGTGCCAAAAGTGAGAAGTGAATCGTGGATCACGATCTGATACGATCGACTTCGGCACACCGTGCAATCTGACGACCTCTCTGACATACACAACTCTGCCATCTGATCGTGTCGATAGGTCATTCTGTACGGAATAAAGCACGCTGATTTGGTTAATCTGTCAATGATGACCCAAATCGAATCACAGCCACGGGATGATCGAGGAAACTTCGTCACAAAGTCCATGGAAATGTGGTCTCATTTCCATTCAGGAACAGACAAACTCTGAAGTAAACCCCGGGCTTCTTTCTTTCTGCCTTCACCTGCTGGCAATATAGGCATCTAGACACGAATTCTGCAATGTCTGTCTTCATCTGTTTCCACCAGAATTGTGTCTTCAAGTCGTTATACATCTTCCTGCCACCAGGATGAATGCTGAACCGACTACAGTGTGCCTCCGACATGATCTGTCGTCTTAAATCTGAAATCTCTGGCACAACTAAGCGGTTATTCACATACAGAACAGAATCTCTAACCTGATATTCTGCTATATGACCAGCTCTGACCATATCAATCGATCTCTGCACGCTCGGATCAGTTCTCTGTGCTTCTTTGATCCTCGAAATCAGATCTGGCTCAATCTGAATCGCAGCAAGTCGCAACGGTCTACTCTCTGTATCAAATGTCAATCCAGACAAGCAACAATCTTCTACTAAACTCGATACACCTATAGTCGACAAGGTCAAAGAACATACCTTTCGACTCAAGGCGTCTGCCGCTGCATTCGACTTTCCTGGATGGTACTTGATCTCGCAATCAAAATCTTTCAGCAGATCAAGCCATCGTCGCTGTCTCATATTCAACTCTGACTGAGAAAAGAGATACTTCAAGCTCTTACGATCGGAATAGATCTCAAATTTCTCGCCATACAGATAATGGCGCCAGATCTTCAAGGCAAATACAATCGCCGCCAATTCAAGATCATGAATCGGGTAACGAGTCTCGTGCGGCTTCAGCTGTCTAGAGGCGTACGCTATCACGTGCCCACGCTGCATAAGAACACATCCAAGCCCTCTGTGAGATGCATCACAATATACAACGAACTCACCTGTACCTGAAGGAATCGTCAAGACAGGCGAACTAGTCAGCCTCTTCTTCAGCTCTACAAAACTGGCTTCACAATCTTCGGACCACACAAATGGCATATTCTTCTGTGTCAACTGGGTGATAGGCTTCACTATACTGGAGAAATCTCGGATAAAACGTCAATAATACCCGGCTAGACCCATGAAACTGCGTATCTCAGGCACAGAAGTCGGTCTCGGCCAACTGATCACAGCCTCAACTTTATTCGGATCTACCGCAATACCCTCTCCAGATATAATATGCCCCAAGAAGACAACATGTCTCAGCCAGAATTCACACTTGGACAGTTTGGCATATAATTGCTCATTCCTCAAAATCTTCAATACAATCCTCAGGTGATCTGCATGCTCAGTCAGACTCTTCGAATACACCAAAATATCGTCAATAAACACAATCACAAAATCATCTAAGTATCTCTGAAAAATGCGGTTCATCAAACTCATAAAAACCGCTGGTGCATTCGTCAAACCGAAAGGCATAACAATAAACTCGTAATGCCCATACCTGGTTCGGAATGCAGTCTTCGGAATATCAACGTCTCTAACTCGGAGCTGATGATACCCTGATCTCAAATCAATCTTCGAATATACCGAAGATCCCTGTAACTGATCAAATAGATCGTCGATGCGAGGCAAAGGATACTTGTTCTTCACTGTTGCCTTATTCAGCTGCCTATAATCAATACACAGTCGCATCGAACCATCTTTCTTTCTAACGAAAAGCACCGGAGCACCCCAAGGAGATACACTAGGTCTGATATATCCCTTGGACAAAAGATCCTCCAACTGTGCTTTCAACTCTTTCAGCTCTATCGGTGCCATCCTATATGGAGCTCTCGAAATAGGAACACTGCCTGGCACAAGATCTATGCTGAAATCAACCTCTCGAGCTGGAGGTAATCCCGGTATCTCGTCAGGAAAAACATCTGCAAACTCACAAACTACTGGCAGATCTGCCAAAGTAGGACTCGACTTCAGTAGGTCTACTGAATAAATGAGGAACCCCTCTGCTCCTGTCTGTAACAATCTACTCATAGTCAGAGCAGATACTAAGGGAATCCGAGATCTGGAACCCTTACCAAAGAATTTCCACTCTTCTGTCAGTTCAGGTCTGAATCTGACAATCTTGTGGAAACAATCTACCGTGGCCCTGTACCTGGTCAACATATCTATGCCAACTATACAATCAAAATCAGCCAGACCAAGTATTACACAATCAAGATCAATCTCATGCCCCTCAAACTGAAGCATACAGTGTCTAACAGTAGTCACAGATATCAAACCACTCCCCAACGGAGAAGCTATAGACACTACTGTCGACAACGACTCAATAGGCAATGTATGTCTCAATGCAAAATGTTCAGATATAAATGTATGAGATGCCCCTGTGTCAATCAACACATATGCAGGATAACCGCAAAGAAAACAGCTACCTGCAATGACGTCATCTGGCGCCTCCTGCGCCTGCTCCTCTGTCAGGGCAAAAACACGTGCCTGCTGTCGGGGAGGCTGACTCACCGTCTGACTACCTCCTGGTCTCTGCTGGGTCTGTGTAGAGGGTGGCTGGAAGGAGTATACAGAAGATGCCTGTCTCTCCATCTGTGGCGCTGGTGCTGATGATCCGGTGCTCTGGAATCGTTGTGCACCTCTCTGGGGACAAACTCTGGCGAAATGTCCCTGTTGCCTATAGATGTTGCAGCGTCCCAGAACTCCTTGACACTGCTCTGTCGCATGTCGCCCTCCGCACGAACCACAGTATGCGCCACTATAATCTGACCCCTGACCTCTCTGTCGAGATCCACTCGAACTCGATGAACTACTCCCAGATTTCTTAAACTGTTTGCCTTTAGCCTTCAGAAACTCCTTCTTGCCACTACCACTAGCTCCGCTGTCAAAACGAGGAGAAGGTGGTGGAAACTGTACGGTCATAGGATGTGGCGGTCTCTGCCCCTGAACACCGTAGGAAGCCCCTCGCTGCCTGATCAAGCCAGCCTCGGCTCCCTTCGCTCGGTTCAGTGCCTCTGAAAAAGTACTAGGCCGGCCCGTGTTCACCAAGGTAAAGACATCGGGATTCAGCCCGTTGATGAACTGATCGGCCACTGCCTCATCGTTCCCGGCCACATGCGGTGCAAATCGTAGCAATGCAGAAAATTTAGCAACATACTCCTCGATGTTCCACTGTCCCTGTCTCAGATTCGCAAATTCAGCTCCCTTATCTTTCCGGTAGGAGACGGGGAAGAAGCGCTGATAGAACTCATCCTTGAAGACTTTCCACGTAATGTCAATGCCTCGGTGCTCCAAGGCTCTTTTCGTAGTCAACCACCAGCTCTTTGCAACCTCTTGCATCTGATGCCCTATCAGTTTCACACGTCGCTCATCAGTATAGGCCAACGACTCAAACAACATCTCGATATCGTCAAGCCAACCCTCGCACTCCACTGCACTCTCTGTGCCCTTCAACGTAGGAGGATGGAAAGACTGAAACCTCTTCAGTAAGGTCTCCATCGGCGTAGCAGTAACATCCATCTGTGCACCTGATGTGCTACCCTGCTCTGGCTGTGGTATACGTCTAGGCGGCATAAATCTGATTATCAAACTGATTAGTACACAATCAATATCATCTGTCTCAGCCCTCCTCTGATCATAGACTTTGATCGAGAATCGGTTCTGATTCAGGCTTGAAATGCTGTAAATCAATTCAGATAATACAACACAACATATAATAGGGAAAGCAATAATCATGCTAGCATCTCAAAAGCAAGGAAGATGACTCGATCTACCCCGCTCATTCTATTCTATCTCAGTCTACAGAACCTACTGCTCTGATACCACCTGTTGTGGGTACCCGGGCTCTAACTCAATTCTTTTGGGATTTAATTGGATCTTTGTTCGAAAATGTGGGTCAAAATTTTGCTTTTAACTTTAATTCAAATGTATTAACTAAAGCATAACATATCTCGATAGAAATTAAACAACGTAATGTACATACAAATCTGTTCGTACAAACATACACTAGTGTTCAAATGACAACTACAAACATAAGTAGTACAAGTTTCATAAGAAAACACTAGTAATCTGCAATGCCCGAGATCTCCACGCTATCATCATCTCTCATCTAGCTCGTGACCCCGATCCTGCCCCACCTGTTGCCATGCACACATACAGACACGACAACAGCCGGATAACTCCGGTGAGAACATATCCCAGTATAAAACATGGATGCATGCAATGTCATAATCATGTACAAATGCATAGCATAAATCAAGTAACGTGAATATAAATCTAAACATGTAGTAGAATACAAATCGGTATTCAACATTCAAATCTTGACTCGACTCTTTTCTAATCTAGGGATCCCGGTGTGAATAAGACGGTCTGTTACCTACCCAACCACTCGGGGCAACGGTACGTCTTATTCCTAGACTTCGGTCAACTCTGTATCGAGGGTCTACACATATAGCAAATCTGCTCCTATGCGTCGATACACCGAAACGTCTAGTTTTGGCAAGTCTGCCAATCTCTCCTATCTCAGGACTCGAATATAAATCAATAAACAAGGCATTACATAATCAAATGTAATAACAATCTAGTATGTGATTTAGGGAAACTCGTATCAAATCTGAATCGAGTTGTGCAATCCCGTGACCACATGAATTATACCTTTTGTCGTACAATGTCTGTCGAGATCTTGAAGTCGGAATGTCACTCTGTCGAGACTAATCTGAAATGACAATGTGTAGACACGTTCTATCAAAATACATCTCAATTAACTCAATGTACAAATCTGTAATTGATTTCAATACAATTCAACGGCATAACGGCATACTTCTTCGATACCGATAACTCAGTAATAGCGCGAGTGCGGCTATGCTCTCGGCAGCCCCATGATTTTCCAAAATTCGATGACCGCGGGTGCGGTCATGTTATTACCGCAGGTGCGGTGACTGTTCGCACAATTTCACCAATTCTCTATCAAGGAACCGCGGGTGCGGTCCTTCTTGTACCGCGGGTGCGGTGGGGCTTCGGCCCTGCTGCTCAAAATTTCATAATTCATGCATTCTCATCTCTACAATTCCCACATCAATAATACCGATAATTCTCGAGCCTTACAGTTACAATGAATTTTGTGGTTGGTTTGTGATAGGATCGGTTAATCGAATAAAGAGTGGTTAGAATGGGGGGTTGAATAAACACTGCTCGAATTTAAATTTTCTTCGAAAATATGAGTTCAGTTTTGTTACAAACTGAAACTTGATATCCCGTCGGTCAATAACAATCAGTTAAACTGAATAAAACAGTTGCGGAAAATAAACTGACTGAAAGATAGAGTATCTAACTGAAAATGAAAACTGAAGTAACGACACAATATGTTTCTGGATATTCGGAGACTTGAATAACTCCTACATCACCCCTTCTATCACGAAGATAGGATATCCACTAAAAGACTTTGATCAAATACACGACACTGTACTGACCCACTTCAGTTTGGACTTGTCACTTTGCCAAAACCGAAACTCTTAATATTCAAAACTTTTATAGATCGTAACTGATTTTAGCACAACTTAGAAAATCTATTAAAGATTACAAAGTGCTATATAAGCTCGAGAATGTAGTCTTGAATACTACTGATATGACTGATAAGCGTGATCTTTGATTTCTGATTGCGAGTAAATATTTCTGCAGGGTAACAGCAAGTGGAAAGAGATAACTGAAAGTCGGGTAGTCTTCAGTTGTTGCCTTCGACTATTTATAGGCTCTCCTCTCAACGGTAACATTAAATAATGTTTGAATATTCTAACCGTTGATTGCCACGTCGATATTCTGACAGTCGTACACTGTTCATTCTGCAATGCGGCGTTCCACTACTAGTTGCAGGTAATGTACTATTTGTCGGTTGTCGCTTTCAACTGAGGACGTGTACAGCTGAGAGATCAGCTGGTAAAGAATCGGTTGCCGAGAATGAACTTTAGTTGTATCGAACAGTTGAATAATGTTCAGAAGATGACGTGTTCAGTTGATGATCAGTTCAGTTGCCGAGTTCAGTTGGGAAGTCTTTTTGTCAAAGCAGCGGAATAAGTTTCCAACAATTTCCCCCTTTATGGTGTTTGACAAAACTTAGAGTAAAAAAAATAACTGAATAACTGAACTCTTGTAGATAAAATAAGATGTAGATTCAACTGAACTCATATTCTTCATAGATATAAGAATTTAAGATTACTTCTGCTTTTCTAAAATTAGTTTAAGTCTCTTCCTCCTTTTTGTCAAACAGCTCCATCTTAGAAGATAATTTCCGAACGTCAATAGATAGGAGCTTAACAGAGTCGGAAATATTGCTGATAGCAGTAGTCATTGCAACTTGAAGTAAGTCGATTTTTCTTGAAACAAGAGATTCTACACTGTCGACTCGTTTGTTGATAGAGTCTTGAGTGGCAGTGAGACTGGAAAATATCCCTCTGTTTTTATGTATATCTTCAACTGCAAAGGTCAGAGAGGTAACAGCTGCTTGTATGGCGTTTAGTTTTTCTAAGTTGAACTGATGGGAAGAGTCCAACTTCAGAGTGTGTGACAGCTGAGTGTTCTGAATCTTCGATATGGCAGTGATTATTTGTTGCATACTATCCTGCATGTGCTGAACTTTTTCAAAAATGAGATCAAAATCTGATGAAGATGGAGGAGGAGACTGATGAGATGTTCCCGGTTCTCTTGTTGTGTGTTCAGAAATGACTAATGCTTGTTCAGTTGAGACTATATCAGCAACATTCTGAACTGGAACATCAGTTACAATAATTTCTCCTTGAACTGGAGGCGGTGATGGTAGATTCTGATCAACAGAAGAACTGGCTAGATGAATGGCAGATGGTGATGAGACCAAAACTGGTGCCTCTAAAGAGTGAACGTGAGAATCAATCGGCACATCAGTCGAAATAGCTTGGTCAGCAACTGGATCTTGCTGAACTTGTTCTTCTGAAGAAATGGTGACCTCTGGATGGATTTGATCAGCAGAGTGATCAACTGGATTAGACATAGGTTCTCTCAATTTAGTATCCTGCACCACTGCGTGGATAATTTCCTCAATGTTTGCAAAGGAAAGCTCGGCTTCAGTGTACAGTTGCTGTTCAGCAGGAGATGGTTGAGGCATATCCTGAACTGACTTTTCAATTGGAACCAAAGCCTGTTCTGAGGATGGTTTTTCAACTGTATCCTCTTCATCAGTATCTGAATTTCCTTGATGAAGAACCAACTCCTGATCCATTTCCCAAAATTTGATCTGAGATTGTAACCCAAGCAAATCGGTATCAAGCTCAGTAATTACTGCTTGATCAGCAAATGCAGTAGGATTTGTTGGAACGTAGTTGTCTTTCAATTTGCTGACAATTTGAGCCAACTTCTTGGCTCTCACCTGATCAAACAAATAGGATTTCCTTTCCATCGCCTGAGCAATTGTTGCAGCTTTCACCGTTCTTAGAACATAAGCTTCCAATTTGATGAAGGTGTTCAGCTGAGATTCCTTCTTCAGTTGCTTGGCAAATACTTGTGTACGAAAAGCTGTCCAAGCATCGTAGGACTGAATTTTTGAGACTGCATAACTATTAACCTTTGCCCAAACAAGGTCAATGTGTGTCTGAATGGCATTGGAAGGTCTGGGCTCTTCAATCAGCTTACCCTTGCCTTTATCAGTGCTCAGAATGTGAGGGATTTCCAATCCTGTTCGAGTTGATTCCACCACCTCTATAAATTTTATCCCTTTGGGTCGAGCAAATGCCACACTGGCAGGGCGAGTGATTTGAATCAGAGGCGCTTTGGTCCTAACTGATTCCTTTTTGGCACCAACTGAAGCTTCTGGTCGAATGATTTTCAAAGGAACTGCTTCTATTGGTTGCTGAGCATCTGAAGAAATAAATGTATCAGTAGGAATGGATACCTCGGCAGTTGTTGATTTAACCCTTTGGGTTCTTGGTTTCTTGGCAATCTGTGGAGATGGAGTTTTCTCTGAGTCAGAAGTACTCAAAATTAATTTCCTCTTAGCTACCTTCAGTTGAGCCAAAGTTTTGGCCTTCTTCACTGATTTTGAGGCTGCTTTATCAGTCCCAATCTCCTGTTTGATTTTGACAAACTGAGCAGGAGAAATGTCCAGTTTGGTTCTCAGTTGCATAGTGTTCTTCGCATTAAAAACTTTAAACTTAGATGATCTTTCTGAGTCATCAGCCACTAATCCTTTCATTTTCAGCAGATAACTAAGTTGCACAGCAAATCCCTTGGATTGTTTGGAAGACAGGAACATATTCTTCAGAATATTAAATATAAGGTGCTTCCAATTGAATTGACGATCAGCCATAATAACAGAAATTGCTTGAAATTTCTCCAAAGTAAGGGCAGCAAACGATCCAGCTTTTGCCAAAAGCCCTTTGGCTACAACATCAGCAAGTAACTGAACTTCATACTTCAGTTCTTTCTTTGGATCGGAGACTTTGATCTTCCGTCCATCAGCAGAGAGTGTGGTTTGCATCTCTTCAATATTAGATGCTTTAACATCCGAGAGTTGTGCCAATCCATCAGAGGGTAGAGAGAAAATTTCTCCAAAGGAGTCTTCAGAGATGGTCAGAGACTGATTATTGACAGTAGAAATTATGTTGCCATCAGAGTCGACCATACCGGTGGAGTAGAAATGCTGAAGCTCTTTTGGGTAGATTTCTTGAGATGATGTACCCAAAAACGTCCTTAATCCAGCAGTCTCAATTTTTTGAAAAACTTTCTTGACATCATCATCACCGAAAGATAGGATTGACCCAAAATTGATAGCCATAGCATTTAGCATATAAGCGGGAATTTGAGTTGCCATTTCAAACTGATTGAATTCCTGAAAGAAAAGTTGAAGGATGAAACTTGTTCTTGCTCTCAAAAATCTGTGGATAAACGCAAAGTAAAACTGAAATGAAGCGGGGAATGGTACATATGTACGTGACTATTCAAATTCTGGACACGTGTCAGTCCATAGAAATTCTGAATTACAACGTGTGTACGTGTGCTGTAAGCATGTGTAATTTGACGGTTTAAAAAGTGTCCACGTTGACACTAATAATTTACTGAGACACGGCATTTAATGCTTGAAAGACAGTCACGTCGCTTGATTTTGAATATAATAGGTTTAATTAGTTAACTTATATGAGAAGATTAGTGAGACGCTCAACTGAACGATCAGTTGTTACTGTATCCTTTCAGTTGAGAGCTGACTAATCAATTGTCTTCTCAGTTCACCTCTTAGAACCAATATTCCCCCTAAATAAATGCATAAGATAATTAAAGCGAAAATTAAATATCAGAGATATTATTTGCTGATGACACGTAGACGACCCTTCAGCTTCCTTGAAAGTCTGCTATAAATAGAAGTGACATTGTTAGTTTCAGTCAAGTTGGTGGAAGAAGGAGAAAACAACAAAGAATAAAAAAATGGCAGAAGCGAGTGGCTCAAGTGGTTCTCCATTTTCTCTGGAAGCTAGGAAGGCGGCTATTGAAAATGAAGTCTTCTACACCAGTCTTCCCTACTGGGAAAAATTACAAGAGCTTGAGTTCCTGTATAACTCCGGAGAGGCTACCACTCCCAGACTGGTGGAACAGTTGACAGAAGTGCGGGAGCGCTTGAATATCGCTGTTTGGGTGGACGTCTTTAGAGATGGTCATATTCATCAGCTGATGCTTCAGAAGGAACTGGAGATTCTCAATCGCATAGCTTCTTCTCATAGCTTTTTTAAGACGTCTTCCTCAGCGCTATCAGTTTGGTTGAGGATGTGGATAGCCGATGTAGAGGAAAAATATGACAGTGTAATTGAAGCGAATGTTTATCGTTGAATGAAATGTTTATTTTGGCGTAACTTTGATGTTTCTTTTTCCTGCAAGTAATAGATTTTAATAACAGATAAACTAATGAACTGATGAAACACTAACTGATAGAAGATTAACTGACATCAGTTGAGAGTCATATAAATAAACAATTAACTGAAGAGTCAGTAAGTGACAGCAAAACTGAAAAATGAATTAAGAACCAAGACAAAAATAACAACTGATTAGGATAAATCAATTAATCCAAGTATATTGCGAAAATGAGAAAACTTAGTCTCAGCCAATGGTTTGGTGAAGATAACAGCTGCTTGCTGCTCAGTTGATACATATTCCAGTCTGATGTTCTTCTTCAGGGCATGATCTCTGATGAAGTGATGTCTGACATCTATGTGCTTAGTCCTGGAGTGAAGAACTGGATTATAGGTAATAGCAATTGTGCTTGTGTTGTCACAGAATATAGGAGATTCCTTTGCATCAACACCATAATCTTTCAGTTGTTGCTGAATCCAGAGCAGTTGAGCACAGCAGCTTCCAGCAGCAAGATATTTTGCTTCAGTTGTGGAAGTTGCTATGGATGTTTGCTTCTTACTGAACCAAGAGATCAGTCTGTCTTCTAGAAACTGACATGATCCACTTGTACTTTTTCGATCAAGCTTGCATCCTGCATAATCTGCATCTGAATATCCAACTAAATTGAAAGATGAATCTTTAGAATACCATAATCCAACATTTTGTGTGCCCTTAAGATATTTCAAAATACGCTTGGCAGCAGTAAAATGTGATTGCATGGGATTTGCTTGAAATCTAGCACACATGCATACATCAAATACAATATCAGGACGACTAACAGTTAGGTACAATAATGAACCTATTAAACCTCTGTAAAGTGTCGTCTCAACTGATATTCCCCCTTGATCAGTGTCTAATTTAACTGATGAGCTCATGGGAGTGCTTGCGGCTGAACATGATTCCATACCAAATTTATTCAGTAATTCCTTAGTGTATTTGGTTTGACTGATAAAGGTTCCTGAATCCAGTTGCTTCACTTGTAAACCAAGGAAGAATGTCAGTTCACCCATCATGCTCATTTCGAACTTATCCTGCATTAACTTAGCAAACTTCTCGCATAATTTGGGGTTAGTTGACCCAAAAATAATGTCATCAACATAAATTTGAACGAGTAAAATATGATCATTCTTGGAAATTTTGAACAAGGTCTTATCAACTGATCCAACAGAAAAATCGTGATCAGTTAGAAATTTTGAAAGAGTTTCGTTCCAAGCTCTTGGAGCTTGTTTAAGACCATATAAGGCTTTGTTCAAATGATATACATGATCAGGAAGGTGATGATTGATAAAACCTGGAGGTTGTTCAACGTAGACTTCTTCCTGCAACTGCCCATTCAGAAATGCACTCTTAACATCCATTTGATAGACTTTGAAGTTTTTGAATGAAGCATAGGCAAGGAATATCCTGATTGCCTCCAGTCTTGCAACTGGAGCATATGTCTCATCATAATCAATCCTTCTTCCTGCCTATAGCCTTGTGCCACTAGCCTTGCTTTGTTACGCACAACTGAACCATCTTCGTTCAGTTTGTTCCTGTACACCCACTTTGTACCTATAACAGTTTTCGAAATTGGTCTTGGAACTAAGTTCCAGACATTGTTATGGATAAACTGATTTAGCTCTTCTTGCATTGCATTTATCCAGTTTGGATCAGCAAGAGCTTCATCAGTCTTCTTGGGTTCTAGTTGTGATACGAAAGCTGAATGAATAAATAGATTGAGCATCTGATTTCTTGTTCTTACTGGATCAGATGGTTTACCTATTACCAACTCTGGAGGATGTGATTTCTTCCATCTGAGTTCAGCATTTATTGCTTCTGAATCAGAAACTGCTTCTTTGGGTAACCGAACATTTTCAGTTTCAGTTGGAGCAGTTTCAGTTGGTAACTGAGTGTCATTTGGTTGTTCTATTAACTGATAATTTGGAACAGCTTCTGGTTCTTCTGGTTGATCCAATACTTCCAGTTAAGGTGTTTGGAGACTGCTTTGATTGATATGGATATCTTCTTCATCATCATCATCCAAGCTTATATCTGTAAATCTATCAGCTAGCTCAACTTGATCAGTTGGCTTATCAGTTAATACAGTTTCAACAAAAAACAACATGAATAGATTCCTCAACATTTAAAGTATTTTTGTTGAAGACTCTATACGCTTTACTCACTGAAGAATAACCAAGAAATATTCCCTCCGCAGATTTAGCATCAAAGGCTTTTAAATGAGTTTTACCATTGACAAGTATAAAACATCTGTAGCCGAATATTTTGAAGTAGGAAACCACACTTTTTCTTCCATGCCAGATCTCATAAGGTGTTTTCATATGATTCTTATTAATCATTGATCTGTTTTGAGTGTAACACGCAGTGTTCACTGCTTCTGCCCAAAACCTTTGAGAGATACCAGAATCAGCAAGCATTGTTCTAGCAGCCTCTTTAAGGGTCCGATTTCTCCTTTCAGCTACACCTGATGTGAATCTGGCCAGGCATGGTGTTCAAATTATTGATAAGCAAGGGAGAAGGGCTCGTGATGCATGGGAGCACGTTGGAAAGCCGAAGGAACATTATTCAAGCATTATTTTGAAGAACCGAGGCTGCACGGACCCGAGCACGGACCAGTACACGGGGTCCGTGTCCATTACACTTGAGGAAGAGAAATCCCGAGCCTACACGGACCCAAGCACGGACCTGTACACGGGGTCCGTGTCCACTACTTTCGAGACATGAAAATTACAGTGCCTACACGGACCCCCTTCCGGACCTCTACACGGGGTCCGTGTCCTTTACGAATTGGAGAGAAGATTTTTCCTATTTTAGAGTTTTATTTATTTTGGCAAGTAGATTTGATATCTTTTGATTTTGAGACAATATATACTCGAAAATTTCATCATTGTAAACAACATTGATTATTATTCATCTTTTATGATATTTTATCATTGAGAATTCTCTCAACACAAGCTTAAGTTTCGTTATAACTTTTGCGTTGTATCAAATCAAACTTATCAAAAGATTTATCTTTTGTGGCGTTTGTCAATCGAACATCACGAGGGTTGCCAAGGACGGGTTCTTTGGAGGTTCTCTTGAACGCGATTGTTCTTTCGTTGATTAATTGTTGCTAGACCGCGTGATCTAGAGGCGATTATCACACCTATCAATTACTTGTCTCAAAGATCGGGAAAAATCAGAGATCTCGTGGCCGGGATCGCGTCAACACCATTTTGCTGAGGAGTTCTAGCTGCTGAGAGCTCATGCTTAATTCCGGCATTGTCTAAATAATTTGAAAGAATTTGATTGATAAACTCAGTTCCTCGATCAGATCTGATTCTATCAATTCCAACTGATTTTTCATTTAATAATCTTTTGAAAAGCTTAATCAGTTGAGCAGCAGTTTGGTCTTTGGACTTGAGAAATATAACCCAAGTGAATCTTGAAAAATCATCTACAACCACCAAGGTGTATTTCATTCCCCCTAAGCTCATGACTGGTATTGGACCAAATAGATTCATATGTAACAGCTCTAAGCATCGAGAAGAAGATTTACGACCCTTGTTCTTAAAAGAAGATTTAATTTGTTTACCAAACTGACATGCTGAGCAAATTTTGTCTTTGATAAAATCCATTTTGGGCAGTCCAGTAACAAGATCGTGGTTACTCAAATATGCAATAGACTTGAAATTCAGGTGGTTTAATCTCTTATGCCACAACCAGTTTTTTGAAGATTTTGAGGCAATAAAACATACTGGTGCATAAGGTTGATCATTCCAACTGACTTTGTAAGTGTTTCCACACCTTTTGCCAGTTAGGATGATCTCTTCAGTTGAGTTTTTGACTGAACAAGAATGTTTGTCAAACTGAACTGAGAATCCATTATCGCATAATTTACTGATACTGATCAGATTATACTTCAGATTCTAAACTAATAATACATCATTAATGGTGAAGTTACCATGGATAAGCTTACCCTTACCCACAGTTTTACCTTTAGAATTATCTCCAAAACTGATGTTTGGTCCAGTGTATTTGACCAGTTGAGATAATAAATTTGAATCTCCTGTCATGTGGCGTGAACATCCACTATCCAAGTACCATATAGATTCAATGCTTGTATCTGTTACCTGCAATCACACACAAGATAAGATTCTGGTACCCCTTTTTCTATTTGGGTCCAAAGTTGATTAGTCCTTTAGGAATCTAGACTTGGATCAGTCTAACTGACCGTCCAGTTGCTGTATTCCAGATGGTCTTTCCCTGTTTGTGTGTGCTTGATATATGGTGCGCAGGAGATACAACATGTGATTTGTCCTTTTTCAAATGATTGTTCAGCCAGTATCTTTTCTGAACTGGCTTACTGTTGTAGTAATTTGAGTAGCCATTTGAGTAATTTTTGCTAAAAATTTTTGGTTGCTGACTTCGAGAGTCAGTCACAACTTTTGGGCTATAACCAATTCCACATCTTTTGCCCTTGTTCATACTTTGAGTTGGCTGTTCAATTAGTTTACTCGGCTCAGTTTGTTCTTGTACCATAACTGATTTTACAAAGTGAATGTATTTCCCTTTGTTTATATCCAGTTTTGGCTGAGTATCTTTGGAAGACGAATCATCTTTACTACAGAATCCTAAACCAGTTTTATCAGTAACTGATTTCTGAGAATTCTCTATATCAGTTAAAGCATCAGACGATTTGTTCCAAGCCTGAATAAGCTCAGTGTGCTTTGAATTTTCAAGCAACAGCTTTTGAATCATTAATTGATCCCTGCTTCTTTCATTTCTGAGCTCAGCAATTTCCCTTCTCAGACTCAACATTTCAACTGATTCATCAGTTTTTGTTTTATCATCTTTGGGATCATTTTGCTTCGCTCTGGCTTTTTCAAACGATAAAGAAAGCTTTTGATACTCATTAACCATGTCAT
The DNA here is from genome assembly GCF_022965805.1 of Primulina eburnea. NCBI lineage: Eukaryota > Viridiplantae > Streptophyta > Magnoliopsida > Lamiales > Gesneriaceae > Primulina > Primulina eburnea. Next base: position 35,037,960 of record NC_133105.1, read on the forward strand.
GCAATGTCGAAATAAGTTCTTCTCTGGTAAAATCAGTTGAACTAAAATCAAATACCTGTTGACTGCTGGACTCTAGTTCTGTATCAGCAGCCATCAGACATTTTACTTCTTCTTCATTGTCACTAGAACTGCATGAAGTTTCTGGTTCTGATTCCTCGCTGTCAGTATCTTCCCATTTGGCTTTGCTATCTTCAGCTAGGAGTACTTCATGTTTCTTACTGTAAGGCTTCTTGTCGTCCTTAGATCTCCTCTTGTGCTCATACACTTTCTTCTTTCTTTCAGTTGAAACTTGACTGTCCTTCTTAGTTTGGGACAATCAGCAATATAATGACCTGGTTTGCCACAGTTGTAGCATGCATTTGATTCTTCTCTGGAGTTGTTTCTTTGATATTGCTTCTGAAAGTTCCCTTGATTTTTCCAAATAAATCTTCCAAATTTCTTAATGAACAATGACATGGCATCATTGCTTAGTTGATCAGCAGCTTTCTCAACTGAACCAGTTGGTTCTGTTCTTACAGCAGTTAAGGCGGTAGTAGCAGCTGGAGTAGATGGTTCTCCTTCTCGAGTTTGTAGTTCAAACTCGTATGCCTTCAAGTCAGCAAATAGATCATGGAGTTCAACTTTGTTCAAATCTTTAGATTCCCTCATTTCCATGGTATTCACGTCCCACTCTTTGGGAAGACCTCTGATTATCTTCAATGCAACTTCTTTGTTTGAATACACCTTTCCAAGTACATTTAGTTCGTTGATGATGCAGCTGGTTCTCTCATCATATTCATGCATTGTTTCTCCAACTTTCATTCTGATGTTGTCAAACTTCTGCACGGCAACAGAAAGTTTGTTTTCTTTGGTTTGTTCGTTGCCTTCGCAAAGCTGAATTAACTTCTCCCAAATCTCTTTGGCTGTCTTGCACATCTTGATTTTACTGAACGTTACTTTGTCCAGTGTTTTGTACAATATATCCTTTGCTACATTATCTAGATTTGCTTTCCTCTTGTCCTCAGTAGTCCACTCATCTCTTGGCTTTTATATACGATGAGGTGCCCCATCATTAATGGCAACATTTGTATTGGCTTTCAAAATCTTCATGGGTCCGTCAGTTATAACGTACCACATATCATCATCTTGTGCAGCTAGGTGAGCCTGCATCCTGATCTTCCAATCGTCAAAGTCTTCTCTTGAGAACATAGGAATCTTGTTGAATGAAGACATAGTGAACAATTTGAGTATAGATAATCTTTGATAGGATATAACTTGCTCTGATACCACTTGATAGGATCGGTTAATCAAATAAAGAGTGTTTAGAAGGGGGGTTGAATAAACAATGCTCGAATTTAAATATTCTTCGACAATATGAGTTCAGTTTTGTTACAAACTGAAACTAGATATCCCGTTGGTCAATAACAATCAGTTAAACTGAATAAAACAGTTGCGGAAAATAAACTGACTGAAAGATAGAGTATCTAACTGAAAATGAAAACTGAAGTAATGACACAATATTTTTCTGGATGTTCGGAGACTTGAATAACTCCTACGTCACCCCTTCTACACGAAGATAGGATATCCATTAAAAGACTTTGATCAAATACACGACACTGTAGTGACCCACTTCAGTTTGGACTTATCACTTTGCCAAAACTGAAACTCTTAGTATACAACACTTTTATAGATCGTAAATGATTTTAGCACAACTTAGAAAATCTATTAAAGATTACAAAGTGCTATATAAGCTCGAGAATGTAGTCTTGAATACTACTGATATGACTGATAAGCGTGAGCTTTGATTTCTGATTGTGAGTAAATATTTCTGCAGCGTAACAGCAAGTGGAAAGAGATAACTGAAAGTCGGGTAGTCTTCAGTTGCTGCCTTCGACTATTTATAGGCTCTCCTCTCAACGGTAACATTAAAGAATGTTTGAATATTTTAACCGTTGATTGCCACGTCGATATTCTGACAGTCGTACACTGTTCATTCTGCAATGCGGCGTTCCACTACTAGTTGCAAGTAATGTACTATTTGTCGGTTGTCGCTTTCAACTGATGACGTGTACAGCTGAGAGATCAGCTGGTAAAGAATCAGTTGCCGAGAATGAACTTTAGTTGTATCGAACAGTTGACTAATGTTCAGCAGATGACGTGTTCAGTTGATGATCAGTTCAGTTGCTGAGTTCAGTTGGTAAGTCTTTTTGTCAAAGCACCGGAATAAGTTTCCAACAGTTTGCCAAGGTCAGTCAGAGGATCCAATTCTATTTGGGTTATAGCGATCGACTCACTAAGTCGGCACACTTCTTGCCAGTGAAGACGACTTTCTCCGTGACGCAGTATGCGGAGCTCTATATCAACGAGATAGTTAAATAGCATGGGATCTCAGTTTCAATTGTGTCCGACAGGGACCCGAGGTTTACATCGTCCTTTTGGAAGAACTTACATGCAGCCATGGGGACTGAAATTACTTTTCAGTCAGCTTTTCACCCGCAGACAGATGGCCAGTCTGAGCGAGTGATCCAGATTTTGGAGGACTTATTGCAAGCCTGTATGATCGATTTCCAGGGGACTTGGGAATCAAATATACCTCTAGTGGAGTTTACCACTTACAACAACAGTTTCGAATCATCTATAGGTATAAGCTCCCTACGAGGCATTGTATGGAAGGAAGTGCAGATCACCAGTTCATTGGGATGAGGTTGGTGAAAGAGCAGAAACTCAAAAGGATTAGTAATCCAATCCAACACATCTGTTTCAATTCAGTCTCTCCTCCGATCATCTTACTGCTGATCGAGAATCAATTCAGATTCGTGCCAATAATACATATTACAAAATCAAATCAGATAAATCAAGTAACATGTATTATATAAAGCAGTACGACATGCTAGCATTCAAAAGCAGGAAAGAATACCTCAATCTACCTCGCTCACTAGCCTCTTCTATCTCAATCTCAAGAATCTACAGTTCTAGTACCTACAGCTCTGATACCACCTGTTGTGGGGACCCGGACGCTAATCAAGTTCTTAATCATGTTTGGGAATAATTAATCAATTATAAAACAGGGTCTAAATTTTTTTTTCAAATACAAAGCGGAAACGTAATGTAATTTACTCAAATTACATATTAAACATGAACATACAAATCTTGCGTTATCTACAAGAATCCAACTAGGTTCAACTACATATCAGTGCTGAATCCTATGTTGCTCCGAAGCCTTGGTCCGGAGATAGTTCAGTAGACTGCAGATGTAGTGGCCAAAATTAGAGACAGAATGAAGACCGCACAGAGTCACCAAAAGAGCTATGCTGATAAAAGAAGGAGAGATCTAGAGTTTGCTGTTGGTGATCATGTTTTGTCAAGATAGCACCTATGAAGGGTATTATGAGATTTTGGAAAGAGGAAAGCTCAGTCCAAGGTATATTGGGACGTTCGAGATTCTTGACAGAGTTGGGAGACTAGCTTATCGTGTTGCCCTTCCGCCGATTCTGGCCGAGGTACACAATGTGTTCCACGTCTCGATGCTGAGGAAATATCTAGCTAACCCTTCACATGTTCTGAGTTATGAGCCGTTGCAGTTGGCTCCAGACCTGTCATATGAGGAAAGACCCGTCCAGATCCTAGACAGGCAGGAGCGGAGACTTCGAAACAAAGTGACCAAGTTGGTCAAAGTTCGGTGGTTAAATCAATCAGTGGAGGAAGCCACTTGGGAGGCAAAGGCAGATATGAGGATTCGCTACCGGGAGTTGTTCGGTAAGACTTAATTTCGAGGACGAAATTTTTATAAGTAGGGGAGGAACTGTAGTGCCCAAATTCAGTATACGTATAACCCATGAATTTATTTAATTATTAAAACTTTTATTTAAGTTTAAATTGAGTTTTAGCCATGCATGATTTATTTAAATGCATTGTTTTTAATTATTTATGTTTATGTGATACACGTTAAAATGTTTTTCGAGTTTTATGTTCAGGCGATTATTCGAGGCTGGATCGAGGAAAAGATCGGTGGCGATTTTTAGCAATTTAAAATGTGGTTTTTTATTTTAAGTTAAGGATGGGGCATTTTAAATAATTTATTAAGTTTTTAGTATTTTAAAAAGCCTTATTTATGTATTTAGTAATTTAAGAGTTTAGAACTTTTAAAATTAGCGTGTAATTATTTTAATTGAGGAGTTTGATTAAATTAGTGTGTGTTAACCTTTAATTAGTTAATTTAGCACTAATTTCTCCTAATAAAAAACCCACACACACGTTACACACATTCACACACGCTTACACATTTTTACACACACTAAAACATACAACAGACCCTACACATCTTATTTTCAGATTTTTAAAAGAGAGAAAAACCTAGGGTTCTTCCATTTTCAGCAGCCGCCCCTACCCCTCTTGTTTTCCAGCGTATTTTCTTGTGTTTTCTTCAAAGATTTTAGCGCAACGATCGTCCCGGATCAACCTTGCACCTCTCTCCGCTTTGGTATCGTCGTTACAGTATTTCAAATTATCAAAAGGCACGTATATTCTGTTATTTCTGCATCGATCTCGTCATATTATGTGTCATGTTATTTTTATGCGTAAAAATTCATGTGTGACGTTCGTCGTCTGAGCGGAAAATGAGTTGGATCAGTTTTGAAATAGCTTTTAGATCTGAAAACTCTTTTTTTACTGTCTTTTTAAATACTGCGACTTTTCGGTCGTGATTCTGATAAAACTTTCAACACAAAAATTGTAGAACTTTTTGATACCTTCGCTTTGACAGTAAATTAGAAATATTTTGACAAAAATTGCGTAAGTTATGACGTTTTTCGTGGGACTGCACAAACTACGCTTTCAAAAAATTATGTATTGATGTGTTCTTGAGATTTTATGGTTGGAGGCTTCGTTGGGGATCGACGGTTGATCGTTGCTACCTCTAGGTATGCTTAGTATGATGTTGGATGTTATTTGATATGTCGTTTAGTGTCGATAGGCACTCGAATGCATTACAAGTCGTAGGAAATGGGTTGCTGTTAATTGCCACGTTTTTGAATTGTATGTGTCGTAGGGTGGATTTCGTTGCTTTGGGTGTTTGTGCGAAGTTGGTTCGATGTTATGGCATGCTAGGATGGGTCTCGGGGTGTCAGTTCATGGTCCGTACAAACGAGTCTAGAATGATAAGCATCGTATGTATTAAATTTTCGTGAGTTTCCGATTTGCGCAGGTACACGGACCCTTACATGGGGTCCGTGCCTTTATATCCTTCGAAGTGTATTTTTACCGAGCCTACACGAACCTCTACACGGACCCATGCACGGGGTCCGTGCCTTTCCCCTTCTGCACGACAAGTTTTACCGAGTCTACATGGACCCGGAGCCGGACCTGGGCACGGGGTCCGTGTCCCTTCCTTTTGTTGGTACTTTCTTTGCGCACACACATGGACCCATACACGGACCCAGACCCGGGGTCCGTGTACTTCAAGTTTTGGGAAACTTAATTGTTTGCTTTGGGATTTCATGTGATGGTTTAGTACATTGATTTAAATGAAGTCAAATCCCGAGTGTTTTAGAACGTCTTAAGTTATTTATGGAGTTTGGTGGTGAACATGTGTACCTACGTCTAAGCAATGCAAGTTAAATATTTTAAATTCAGTCAGTATGTGCAGCAACGGCCCCAATCGAAGTCCAACGAATCCCTCAACGCCAAGTAACTATGTTTGACGTACAAGAAAATATTTTAAATTTTGGAGGTATGCTAAATGTCTTGTGACCAAATTATGTTTAGGATTGGAAAACGTTAAATTATGAACGGGAAACAATCCGCCCGTTAAATTATGAACGGGTTTAGATCGAGATTGGAAAGCGTTAAATCATGAATGTGGACCAATCGGCCCGTTAAATTATGAACGGGGATCTCATGTATGTGGCAGTGGATACGTCCCTGTCATTCCAGTACTGTGGTTTAGTCTGATCAGGCGATTACGTTATGGGTCACTTGCATGGAAACATATTTCTACGCAAAATGATGAAGTTATGTATGTTCAAGTATGCAAGCATGTTTAAGAAAATTATATTGCACGTCTAAGTATGTATGTACCTATGTTCAAGTTTTATCTTTCAAGTTCAAGTTTTAGTATGTATGTCCTATTTTAAAGTTGCATGTGATTTTATGTCCTATTTGGTATCAGAGCCGTATTCTTTTAAAGGGTTATGCTTACTGCCAGTCGCAAGAAGCTCACAAAGTCACACATCAAGTCTGTAAGTTTTAAGGTTTCAAATTTATGTTATGTAGTAAGCATTAAGTTCTGATTTCAGCATGTCCATATTTTAAAGTTGAAGTACGTGCATCTTATATCATTGATATCATGTTCATGCATTTTGGGTTTACGTGTTGGGTAAATTATTGGAACAATATGCCTCCTAGACGTGTGATCGACCGTGAAGCAAGGGATGAGGACAGAGAGCCTCGAGAGGAGAGAATAGATGCTCTTTCACCTCCACCACCAGATATGCAGGCACAGATGCTTGCAAGAATGACTCAGTTTTTCGCACAATTTGCGGGGGACCAGGCTGCAGTGGATGCTGGGGCGAGGCCCAGGCCAGAGGCAGTATATGAGAGGTTCGGGAGGATGAACCTAAAGGAGTTTTCGGGTAACACTGACCCGATGATAGCTGAGGGATGGATTAAGTCCATCGAGGTAATATTTGATTTTATGGAACTGACCGATGCAGATAGGGTAAGGTGTGCCACGTTCCTTCTGACATGGGACGCCAGACTATGGTGCGAGAGTGCGTCCGTGGCAGTCAACTTGAAAGTGCTGCCTTGGAATGGTTTCAAGGAGGTGTTCTACTCCAAGTACTTCACTGAGGAAGTACGCTTCAAATTGACTATGGAGTTCATGTCGCTGCGGCAAGGAGATAGCAGCGTGACTGACTTTGTCCGCAAGTTTGAGAGGGGGTGTCACTTTGTATCCCTGATAGCTAATGATGCCCAGAGCAAGCTGAGGCATTTCATGGATGGATTGCGGCCGATTTTGCGTCGTGATGTCCGAGTTGTTGGTCCTACTACTTATGCAGTCGCCGTATCTAGAGCATTGGCGGCAGAGCAGGATCAGAGGGATATCGAGTTGGACAGGCAAGGCAAGAGGCCCTATCAGGCACCACCGCAACAGCAAGCAGCAGCAGCATCAGATGCCCGAGTTTAAGAAACCGTATCAGGGGCCGCCAGGGAAGAAGCCATATCAGGGACCGCCAAAGGGCAAGGGTCCAATCCAGCAGCAGGGGGCGCTTCAGAAGCCAGGGAACTTCCCAATGTGTCCTAAATGCAATCGCCAGCATCCGGGACTCTGTTTGTATGGGTCGGGCAAGTGTTTTAAATGTGGATCTACTGACCACATGCTGAAAGAGTGCCCACAGTGGAAGCAGCCAACTCAGGGCAGAGTGTTCGCCATGCATGCACGGGAGGTGAACCCAGTCATGACTTTACTGACATGTAAACTTTTCTACCTAAGCTCAGTATTATTTTGCCTTGCATGTGGAATTTATTTGGGATTATTAGTGTGCTAGTAATACGTTTGAGTGTCTTGGAATACTAATTTTTACTATGCTTGAGGTTAATGTTAGAAATTTTGGGATATAATTTTGTGTTGTGCTAACGTCCCTCAGGAAATATTTCCATTTAGAGAATAGCCATTCAGGCCCTGATAGACTCAGGAGCCACCCATTCTTTCATATCAGAGACGTTCGCTAGTCACTTAGATATCAAGACAATTGGTCTCGACATGAATTACTTAGTGACAGTCCCATCAAGGGAAGAATTATCAGCTACTAGTGTGGTCAGGGACATTGATCTTGAATTACATGGCCACCTAGTGTTCGCCGACTTGATCGTCTTACTAATGCCAGAGTTTGATATCATCCTGGGAATGGACTGGCTGACGAGTAACAGAGTCTTGATCGATTTTCAGAAGAGATCAGTTTTGGTTAGACTGGTGTTCATGGAACAGTTCGTGTTTGAACCAGCCAGATGGAGAAGTTTCCCTCGCATGATTCTTGCATGCAGGCGCGGAGACTCATTTCCAAGGGGTGTCAGATTTTCTAATTCGATCAGAGAGGATATTCTGGCAGAGGCACACGCATCTCTATATTCTGTTCACCCAGGAGGTACCAAGATGTACAAGGACCTACAAATTTTGTATTGGTGGCCGGGGCTGAAGAGACACAGCCGCAGATTTGTGTCTGAATGCCTCACTTGTCAGCAGGTGAAGGCAAAGCATCAGAGGCCAGCAGGATTGATTAAGCCACTCCCCATCCCAGAATGGAAATAGGAGAATGTTACAATGGATTTTGTGGTTGGTTTGCCAAGGTCAGTCAGAGGATCCAATTCTATTTGGTTATAGTGGATCGACTCACTAAGTCGGCACACTTCTTGCCAGTGAAGACGACTTTCTCCGTGACGCAGTATGCGGAGCTCTATATCAAGGAGATAGTTACGTTGCATGGGATCTCAGTTTCAATTGTGTCCGACAGGGACACGCGGTTTACATCGTCCTTTTGGAAGAGCTTACATGCAGCCATGGGGACGAAATTACTTTTCAGTCAGCTTTTCACCCGCAGACAGATGGCCAGTCTGAGCGAGTGATCCAGATTTTGGAGGACTTATTGCGAGCATGTATGATCGATTTCCAGGGGACTTGGGAATCAAATATACCTCTAGTGGATTTTACCACTTATAACAACAGTTTCGAATCATCTATAGGTATAGCTCCCTACGGGGCATTGTATGGAAGGAAGTGCAGATCACCAGTTCATTGAGATGAGGTTGGTGAAAGAGCAGAACTTGGTCCGGAGATAGTTCAGTAGACTGCATATGTAGTGGTCAAAATTCGAGACAGAATGAAGACCGCACAGAGTTGCCAAAAGAGCTATGCTGATAAGAGAAGGAGAGATCTAGAGTTTGCCGTTGGTGATCACGTTTTTGTCAAGATAGCAACTATGAAGGGTATTATGAGATTTGGGAAAAGAGGCAAGCTCAGTCCAAGGTTTATTGGGCCGTTCGAGATTCTTGACAGAGTTGGGACACTAGCTTATCGTGTTGCCCTTCCGCCGAGTCTGGCCGAGGTACACAATGGGTTCCACGTCTCGATGCTGAGGAAATATCTAGCTAACCCTTCACATGTTCTGAGTTATGAGCCGTTGCAGTTGGCTCCAGACCTGTCATATGAGGAAAGACCCGTCCAGATCCGAGACAGGCAGGAGCGGAGACTTCGAAACAAAGTGACCAAGTTGGTCAAAGTTCGGTGGTTAAATCAATCAGTGGAGGAAGCCACTTGGGAGGCAGAGGAAGATATGAGAATTCGCTACCGGGAGTTGTTCGGTAAGACTTAATTTCGAGTACAAATTTTTTATAAGTAGGGGAGGAACTGTAGTGCCCAAATTCAGTACACGTATAACCCATGCATTTATTTATTATTAAAACTTTTATTTAAGTTTAAATTGAGTTTTAGCCATGCATGATTTATTTAAATGCATTGTTTTTAATTATTTATGTTGATGTGATGCACGTTAAAATATTTTTCGAGTTTCATGTTCAGGTGATTATTCGAGGCTGGATCGAGGAAAAGATCGGTGACGATTTTTAGCAATTTAAAATGTGGTTTTTTATTTTAAGTTAAGGATGGGGCATTTTAAATAATTTATTAAGTTTTTAGTATTTTAAAAAGCCTTATTTATGTATTTAGTATTTTAAGAGTTTAAAACTTTTAAAATTAGTGTGTAATTATTTTAATTGAGGAGTTTGATTAAATTAGTGTGTTAACCTTTAATTAGTATTTTAATTAGTTAATTTAGAACTAATTTCTCCTAATTAAAAACACACACACACACGTTACACACATTCACACACGCTTACACATTTTTACACACATTAAAACACACAACAGACCCTACACATCTTATTTTCAGGTTTTTAAAAGAGAGAAAAACCTAGGGTTCTTCCATTTTCAGCAGCCGCCCCTACCCTCTGATTTTCTAGCGTATTTTCGTGTATTTTCTTCAAAGATTTTAGCGCAACGATCGTCCCGGATCAACCTCGCACCTCTCCCCGCTTTGGTATCGTCGTTACGGTATTTCAAATTATCAAAAGGCACGTACATTCTGTTATTTCTGCATAAATCTCGTCATATTATGTGTTGTGTTATTTTTATGCGTAAAAATTCATGTGTGACGTTCGTCGTGTGAGCGGAAAATGGGTTGGATCAGTTTTGAAATAGTTTTTAGATCTGAAAACTATTTTTTACTGTGTTTTTAAATACTGCCACTTTTCGGTCGTGATTCTGATAAAACTTTCACCACAAAAATTATAGAACTTTTCGATACCTTCGCTTTGACAGTAAATTCGAAATATTTTGATAAATATTGAGTGAGTTATGACGTTTTTCGTGGGACTGCTCAAACTACGTTTCAGGAAATTATGTATTGATGTGTTCTTGAGATTTTATGGTTGGAGGCTTCGTTGGGGATCAACGGGTGATCGTTGCTACCTTTAGGTATGCTTAGTATGATGTTGGGATGTTATTTGATATGTCGTTTAGTGTCGATAGGCACTCGAATGCATTACAAGTCGTAGGTAACGAGTTGCTGTTAATTGCCACGTTTTTGAATTGTATGTGTCGTAGGGTGGACGTCGTTGCTTTGGGTGCTTTTGCGAACTTGGTTCGATGTTATGGCATGCTAGGATGGGTCTCGGGGTGTCAGTTCATGGTCCGTACAATCGAGTCTAGAATGATAAGCATTGTATGTATTAAATTTTCGTGAGTTTTCGATTTGCGCAGGTACACGGACCCTTACATGGGGTCCGTGCCTTTATATCCTTCGAAGTGTATTTTTATCGAGCCTACACGAAGCTCTACACGGACCCATGCACGGGGTCCGTGCCTTTCCCCTTCTGCACGACAAGTTTTACCGAATCTACATGGAACCGGAGCCGGACCTGGGCACGGGGTCCGTGTCCCTTCCTTTTGTTGGTAATTTCTTTGCGCACACACACGGACCCATACACGAACCCATACCCGGGGTCCATGTACTTCAAGTTTTGGGAAAACTTAATTGTTTGCTTTGAGATTTCATGTGATGGTTTAGTACATTGATTTAAATGAGGTCAAATCCCGAGTGTTTTAGAACGTCTAAAGTTATTTATGAAGTTTGGTGGTGAGCATGTCTACCTACGTCTAAGTAATGCAAGTTAAGTATTCAGTTAGTATGTGCAGAAACAGCCTCAATCGAAGTCTAACGAATCCCTCAACGCCAAGTAAGTATGTTTGACGTACAAGAAAATATTTTAAGTGTAAGGCCCGAGAATTACAGAATTGATAACCAAGATTATCGATCATCATTAATGTGAGACTCGGAAGATATGAGAACGCATGACATGCAAAGAGGGAGGAAAAGAAATGAGAAAATAGGGTTTGCAAGACCGCACCTGCGCCCAGCACAGGAGTGCACCCGCGGTCACGCAAATGTGGATTTTTGGAAGTGAGGCCGAAGCCACACCGCACCCGCGGTGCCAGACACGACCGCACCTGCGGTGCATGGACAGAAAGTTGGCAAATTTATGCGAAGCAGGACCGCACCCGCGGTAAGAACAGGACCGCACCCGCGGTCAAGCTTCGGGAAATTCTGGATATAGCTGACGAGACTGGACCGCACCCGCGGTGCATGTATGACCGCTCCCGCGGTGCGACGTGCAACATGAAAAATGAGACACGTCTCCTGCTGTTGCATGTAGTATATATAGGTGGAGCTCGTTCTTCTCTTCCTCAGAACAGCATAAATTCGAGAAAAGTTTAGGGAAAAAGGGTGAAAATCCTTACGCCTTTTGTGGAAGATCCGTGTATCAGAATTTGAATCCGAACGCAGATTCGTGCTCCTCCCTTCGATAGCTACGTAAGGACGTAAGTTTTGTTACGTTTAAACATGATTTGAAATTATGATATGTTCAGAATTGAATATGATTCAGATATGGTGTTTTTACAACCGTAGACCTTGTAGAATTGAAGTCAGATTAAAGAACAGACTGTTTCTGTAATTGTTATGATTTTTGAAAGATATTGACTGAAATTCGATATCAGATTTAGGTTATTGTTGAGATTATGAGTTATATAAGTATTGATTATACGTTCTAGAATTATATTTGTGATGTTCAGATTGACGGGGTTATTCAGATTGTATTGTTATGCCGTCGAAACATCAGTTGAGTTAGATTGATCAGATTCAGATATGATTTCGATTAGATTGTGATATTATTGATATGACTCAGATTGTATCTTGTTCAGACATTGATCAGATTGTATACTGATTTGAGTATTGATCAGAACATGGTGTATATTGAGTTATTCACTGATACAGGGTATTCGATATTGTCATTTCAGATTTGATATGGACAGAGTTGAATACAGGTCATCGTCTTCGTCAGATAGGGAAGACAAAGGTATAATTCATGTGATATTTGGGAAGATATAACTCAAATCAGATCTTATTTGAGTTTCTCAACTAAATCACATACTAGACTTATTGTTTATCTTTTGATATGATTATGATTTGCTTATAGAATTGTATTCGAATCTTTTGAGATAATTATGCATTGTTTACAGATGGTTATGCATTGCATTTGAGATAGGAGAGTTTGACAGAAACAGTCAGACTTCTAGACGTTCGGTGTATCGTTACATAGGAACAGACACCGTCCTATTGTAGATTATTCGATACAGATATGACCGAAGTCTAGGAATAAGACGTACGTCACCCCGATCGGGAGGGTAGGTGACAGACAGTGACGTCTTATTCACCCCGGGATCCCTAGAGTTATAGTTGAGTCGAGTCTAGACATGATTTGACTAGAACTGCATGTGATTAGAAATGTGGTTTCATAGACTATGGAACCCATGTTTATTGCTTTCAGTTATGATAGCATGTTTATATGAATTGATTTAAAGTGCATGTTTATCTGAATTGAGTTGCATGCTTATTTTGAGTAGATTTCATAGATTATGAAATCTATTACTTTTGAATATGTTCATGATAGCATGTTTTATGATTTAGATTCTTTATATGCATGCTTACCATGATTTATACTGGGATTTATTCTCACCGGAGTATCCGGCCGTTGTCTTGTATTGTATGTGTGCATGACAACAGGTGGGGGCAAGATCAGGGTCGAGAAGACGACGAGAGAAGACGAGTTTAGCGTGGTGATTCCGGACTTATTGTAGATTTGATTTTAATACTTGAAAATTAGTATTTGAACCTTAGAGTCAGGTTGTACAGTGTTGTACATTTATACTGAAATGTAGTAATATACAGATAAGTATACTATTTAAATGCCATTACCTTTCGCACTTGTATTTAAAAAGGAAAAATTTTTAGACCCTGTTTATCAGAACTGATAATTAAATCCCAAAGATGATTAATAAGAAAGATCAGCATTCGGGTCCCCACATTAAGTTTTTGAGGTATACTAAATGTCTTGTGACCAAATTATGTTTAGGATTGGAAAACATTAAATTATGAACGGGGACCAATCCGCCCGTTAAATTATGAACGGGTTTAGATCGAGATTGGAAAGCGTTAAATCATGAATGTGGACCAATCAGCCCGTTAAATTATGAATGGGGATCTCATGTATGTGGCAGTGGATACGCCCCTATCATCCCAGTACTGTGGTTTAGTCTGATCAGGCGATTACGTTATGAGTCACTTGTATTGAAACATATCTCTACGCAAAATGATGAAGTTATGTATGTTCAAGTATGCAAGCATGTTTAAGAAAAGTTTATGGCACGTCTAAGTATGTATGTACGTATGTTCAAGTTTTATCTTGCAAGTTCAAGTTTTAGTATGTATGTCCTATTTTAAAGTTGCATGTGATTTTATTATGTAGTACTTGTTACCTCCAGTTTATACGTGTTGAGTCTTTAGACTCACTAGACTTGATCGATACAGGTGAGGATGTTTATAAAGAGGCTAGAATGGGGACCAAGGAGCAGGCTTGAATTGAGCGGGAGGTTAAACCCGAGGACCATCATGTTTTAAGTCTTATGAAAACATTTATTACTTTTGTCAAACTTTAAACTTCAAATCTTGTTGCAACAACTTTTGAGACGTACAGTTTATTTCTTTTATCGAATTTTGAATGTTCAAGCTTATTTAAGAAAATTTTAAATTTTTCTCAAATTTTAAGTAATAAAAGTACGGTACATCACATGATCTGTTTATAAATAAATGTTAAACTTTCGCTGTAAAATAATTGTACATATTTGAAATAAGAATGTAAAATTTGTATATAATCTTTTAATAATAGTAGAAAATATTTAAATTTTTATCTACAATATTTTTTTAATGGTAAAAATAAATATAGCAGTTCAATAAAGAAGTATTGTAGAAAATGTGGCACTTAGTAAGGAAATAATTATGAATTCCTAAACCGGACGCCACAGAGGTGGTATCAGAGACAGATTTCTTAGATTCTAGAGACAGGAGCCTAAGGTTTATTATAATGTCATACGTTAATCTTTATATTTTTGTAACGCCCCGAAAATTTAAAAGTCCACGCGAACCACATGCACGAGTTATTAAATTCCTTTGTATTTTAACTAAATGTTTTAATTGCACAAATTAATTATGTTGTGCATATTTACATGTTTAAAATATATTTTTCTACATGGTTGCATTAAAATATATTTTTAAAGGTTATTCGAGTTGCGATCGAGGAACGGAGACAGAGGGCTGAAAATATAAAAATGTTTTTATTAAATAATTATTTTTAATTATTTAAAATATGGTTGATGGTTTTTCATATTTTTGAAGGTAAGGGGTTTTGAGGTGATTTTATACGCGGGACGTAAATTTTATCAGTATTGGTTTTTCAATAAAAATGCGAGCTTTTTGGCAACCCGACTAATAAATTCACAATTTTATTTAAACAAAAACTTTGCTAATATTTTATTTAATTCTAGTTAAGACTAATGGGCTTAATTTAGAGGCTTAATAGGCCTAAAGCCTTGTTGGTATTTAATTAACCTATATGATATATTAAACTCCTAAAAACCCTACACTTGCATCTCAATCACACGGCCACACACTTTGCACACATCAAAACTCTCCCCATCAACATGAAACACACGGCACCCGCCTCCACAATTTGAAGAGAAAAATCGGTGGAAGCTTCAAAGAGAATTCAAGCCAAGGTTCTTGTCCGTTCTTCGAAAATCGTCGACGAATAATCGTGCGTTTAAAGCGCAAAGACACGCCATATTCTCCTTTTACTCATCATCACACTATAGTATTTGTTTATGCATGATTTTTTTTGGAAAAACATAGCACACAAGATAAATTTTCGTAACTACATGCTTATGGATTCTAAATTAGTGTTTTTATTTTCCAAATTCATGTTTTATATGTGTTAACCTTGATCAGGACATGTTTAGACATTGCTTACATGAATATAGAGTCTTAGAAAAACACAAAAACGTGGGAAATCATGAAACATGAAAGCTGGAACCACACTTGTCCTGTTGTGTCTTGTTGGTTCAAAGTTTTGGGAGTACAAGGCCGGGGCTTGGTTCGGTTGTTACCACCCTTGTTACCTTGGCTAACCCCTGGAAAAGAGTCCTAGCCATGCTAGGACTCGAGCTAAGGGGCTTGGGAGGAGTCCTTGACAGCAAGGACTCCTACCCGAGAGAAGCCAAAAAGGGACGCGCAGGTTCTGTGCTTGTTGCATGCTATTGGGCTCGGTCCAGGGGGCCTGGGCTGCGTCAAGTCGAGTCCTTAGGGTCTTAATTCAGGGCACAATGGGTTGGTTCAGTGGTTGGGTTTGTTGGTGGGGTCCTGTAAGCTAGAACAAGAGTCCTTGTCATTATGCAATTCTCGGCCAGATTAGGTTAGGAGAGTGGGGGCTTCTTTTTTCTTTTTGGGGTGTTTTCCGTTGGATCCTTGGGTCCAGTAGGGTACTCTAGTGTGTTGGTCAGGGTTTGGATCAACATGGCTCGGGGGTGACTGGATAAAATCAAGAGATGGCTCGGGGTCGAAGATTTTGTGTCATATTAGGGTTTCCTAAACTTAAGAACTTGAAAAACGGCTCACGGGGGTCGAGTCATGGTTTATAGGGACTAAAATAATATAAAAATACTAAATTTAGAATTTAGTAATTTTATATTAAAGTTTGGGATTTTTCAAAATTAAAACGCCTTCAAAACGTCTAATTACGAATTAATTCAAAAGCCTAGTTTTTAAGCTAAATAAAATTATGGGAATTTTAATTTAGGCTTAAAAAATTATTTTGGACATGTTAGAGCCAAGAAAATCAAGAAAACGTCAAAAACGTAAAATGTCACGTCCAGGGGTAAAACGGTCTTTCTACACTGGAAAATTAGTAAACGTCATGGCAGTGCCCTATTTGCTGTTTTATATGCTAATATGATTATGTAACATATTTATGAATATTTACATGTTGAAATATGATTTTTAAATGTTCATGGATTATTAAGGGTTAAATTGGACATTTAAAAGATATGATGCATGCTTGGTTTCAAAATAAAAATGATATTATATGCATGTTTTTATTAAGTAATGATAACATGTTGAAGGACGTGAAGGGATTGTGACTACTACATGTTGGAAATATCGTGAGGGTTATGGTCCCAGTGGGAGCCCGACGATCGTGTTTCTTTGGATACGGATACGAGTACGAATATGAATATGTTAATACGTAGGCCAGGGCCCAGTTGACCGGTGAGAGTGTTGCTGGTGTCCCCCACTGCCCAGTATTGTGGTCTTTTAGATGGATACATCGCCCAATACGATCAATAATACGAGTCACAATCACGATCTGAATTCAACAAACACGAACATGAACATGAATATGAATATGGATATGAATATGAATATGAATATGGATATGAATATGATTGTGTTTATGTGACATGGTTATGTTTTTGAAAATGTATAAGTTTAAAGTTTATTCTTTATTAAGAAAATGATATTTGAAGAACAAGTATTTTTCACTGTTATATGTTAAATGTATTACGTACTACTTGTTATCAAGGATAGGACATGCTGAGTCTTTAGACTCACTAGGTGTGTATGATGCAGGTGATATAAATAACTAGGATATTGAAGGTCTTGACGAGTGACTTGCTGGACTGTCAGTGCACATAACCCGAGGACCAACGCTTCTATTTCCGCATTTAAGTTTACGATTTTAAGTTAAAGATTTTTACGACATTTTATTTTATGCTTTTTGAGAGATTTTGAGAGGTTTAGTATGAGCTACACTTTTCAACATTTATTACTTTTTAGGTTTGGTAAAATGATTTACGATTTCATGTTTGACTAATCCCTTTGGATTTTCAAGTACTAGTTGGATGTTTTATTTTAAAAATGGTGACAAGATATCTTAAAGTATTTATATATATATATTTTAATTATGGAGATTAAGGAGAGAAAAAAAAATTTCTAGTACTTTTTAAGAAAACGAATAAGGAGGCGTTTCATTTTTCCTCATAATTGAAATGTCTCCTTTCAGGATGACGGAGTCTAGTGGGACATCAAGGAAAAAATAAACTATAATCATCAAACAAATGGATGAAGAAATAACAAAATTAAGCAAAGAAAACTCGGATTTGAAATGCCCAGTGAATATGTATTGGGAGCATTTTGAAACCTTTGGAACAACTGAAACTTTTTATGGATTTATTGAAGAACGGATGAGGGCTGATAATCTAGCATATCCGGGAGATTTGGGTCATGTACTATATGAAAGAGACCGTACCCTTATATATTCACTAGACATGCATGAATTCTATGACCGAGGTTTGATTAGTTTCTTAAAAGGTGTATCACACCCTTCGATCCACATTGACCACTAAATCATGCATGGGCGTGAACTGGTTTTATCAATCTATCCAAGGAATGGAACTTGGTGTTATCAGGTCATCTTACACAAATCAAGATAATCAGACCATAGCTCCTCTCATCACTAACACATTTGAAATCGGAGGTAGTAGTTTGACTAAAAATATTCCACAGTATGTTCCAGCCCCTTTTGTAGAATATCCTGGAGTCATGAATACAACAATAGATCAAAAACCCTTTATGATAGAAGATTATCTGTTGCAGTCACCTGAAGTTAAATTTCTTCCTGACCTAACGGAAGAAAGCTTTGTATTTGGAGTAAATGAACTTGTTCCGATGACTATCATACCTGAAGATAAAAATGTTAATGAGCTTAGTTATGAACCGGACCCAGTTGAACCATATACATCACTGCCAAATATGGATCAAAATGTTACCATGGGAACCACAGGCACAAATTAAGGCACGAGCCACATAACTTTTATAGATCTCTCAGACGACGAGACATGAAGACAATGACTATTTGACACTAGTATATAACTAATATTAATAATCATCATCTTTTGTGGGTATGATGATTATCAAGGTCATCAGTTTTTGTAGGCATGATGACCCCGTTTGCTAGTTTTGTTTGTATTATGCTTGGGTATTGTAAATATTTGAAACATGTCTTGTTTATAAATAAAACCGACTGCTTACCCTATGACATAACTATGTACATTAATGATATATATATATATAGTGCAAGATATTTCATATTTTATATTTATGTGTTTAGAATGACGTCTTCACAAAATAGTACTCAAGCCAGAATCAGACAAGAAATTCCCTCTCAAGATGACCATAACTCGGCAATTGGTGGAAATTCCAGAAGCGCTCAACACAATCCCCCCAAAAACAAAACGTACAAAATATGTTTGAAATAATGCATCAATTTGTGCAGTTTTGTCAGCAAAATCCACCACGACCTCATGATCAAGCTCAAGAACATCACATTGAGGCAAATGATCGAGCTCTTAAGAGATTTTTGAGATTCAAACCACCAAAATTTGAAGGCAAATCAGATGCGTATCAAGCAGAATCTTGGCTAAGCAAAATCAACAAAATATTCTCTATTCTCAATTATTCTGAAGAACAAAAGGTGAATTTTTACACTTATTTGTATGAAGAAGCAGCTCACAACTGGTGGAATACGGTGGCACATAAGTGGATAAAGAATCACACACCAAAAACGTGGGACAATTTTCTGCAAAAACTCGAAGGTAAATATATAACTCAAGTTATATTAAATACCCGAGAACGTGAATTTATGGATTTAGTCGAAGGTGACATGACCGTAGCTCAATATGAGGCTCTTATACATTATGCACCACACTACATGGAAGATGAGATAAGAAAAAGAAAAAGATTTGTTCAAGGATTAAATCTAGATATTCGTTGGGCAACATTGTCCACTGAAGTTGCCAGTTATGTTTATTGTAATGCCCAGGATTTGTTTATCTGCTAATCTGTAATTATTGATTAATGAATTGATATGATTAGAAGAACCATTCGAGACATGATTTGAGTTAGCATGGGAAGATAAAATGTGCGAGGAACAGTACCCCTCGCGCATATGCCGGACACTGATGCGCGCATATGCGCGAGATGGGCAGAGGACCTCGCGCATATGCGCGGAGGGTGTGCGCGCATATGCGCGAGTTGTGCTGAAAGTCTAGTGCATGTCCAGAGAACCTCGTGCATATGCGCGGAAGAAGGGCGCGCATATGCGCGAGCTGCCGAGAAGCTAAGCGCGGAGACCAGTAGGTCTCGCGCATATGCGCCGAGAGAAGTCGCACATATGCACGAGACGTGCAGTATGTATATTGAGCCACATGGTCTCTTCCATATATATATATATATATATATATATATATATATATATATATATATATATAAGTTACAATTCATTTAAAAAGGGACAACAAAAGGAAAACCGAAGGAAGCTCTGGAAAAATTATTCCTTGAATCTTAGAATCGCGATTGTGCAAAATCCGCCCGTTAGATTTTGAATTCGACTTCGGTACTGTGTTCTATCGACGCATGCTACAACTGGACATAAGTTTTATTACGTTTTGATATTTTTTGAAGTTATGATATTGTCAGAATCGGATATGATTCCTATATGATGTTCTTGACATGTTAGACATTGTATAATCGAAACCGGATTGAATAACAGACACTGTATGAAATTGTTATGATTTTCGGAATGGCTTTGATTGAGAATTGATATCAGATTTGTATTATTGTTATCGATTATGAGATGTTGGAATTGATATCTGACTGATATTGTATTGCTGGGTATATTGAGTTTGTGCCGTTATGCCGTTGAAACAGAATTTGATTGAGTTCTGATTATATCCAGTATTGATTTGAGATTGTATATTGATATTGTGCCTATTGGGAATGTCCTTCCAGATTGATATATCGAAGGATTCGAAGACAGATCAGAGTTGAACCCCAACGAGAGAAAGGTATAAATCAATGTTAACCGGGAGATCGACTGGAGTCAGATTAGACTCGAGTTTCCCAAAAACCACATACTTTATTTATTGCATTGATGTTTGCAATTCATGATATTGATATGCTTAGTCTATTGAGTTATAGCAAAGCGTGTATTGAGTCATGGACGGAGATGCCTAGTCATTGGCAGGACATGCCAAGTCGGCAGGATATGTCAAGTCTTTGGCGGATATGCCAAGATACTAGATGTGTGATTTATATCGATGTGTGCTTAGGAGCAGATCGGCTTCTATCGCTGATATTCGATATGAGACAATGTCCAGGAACCGGGATCCCTAGATTAGAAATGAGTTGAGTCTGAGATGACGAGTCACGAGTAGATTTATAGTTTTATATCAATTCATGTTTTTGGATTTGATACATGTTATTGATGACCGTTTATGCTTTTATATATGTTTATATATGATTGCATGTATATTGGGATTATATTCTCACCGGAGTTATCCGGCTGTTGTCTTGTTGTATGTGTGCATGACGAGAGGTGGGACAAGATCAGGGTGAAGAAGAGGATGAGATAGGACAGTTAGCATGGAGATCCGGACTTAGAAGTAGATCTGTTTCATTACCTGACATGTAGTGAATGAACAGTAGTTGTTATGATTTACTTTTGTACAGGACTTGTACTAAGATCTGGATATTGATCTTGTAAATGAAATATGATTTATTTCATATGTTGCGTACTCTTGTATGTTTAAAAAAAAAATTAGACCTTGTTTATTTAATTGATCTAATCATTCCGAATGACGATTAAGAAATGAATTAGCATTCGGGTCCCCACAGCAGGTGGTATCAGAGCAGTAGGTCTGATTAGACTGAGATAGAAGCTAGTGAGCGGGGTAGATTGAGATTTCTTTTCTGCTCTTCTTATGCTAGCTTGTTTTACTGCTTTAAATGCATGTTTACCTGATTATCTGATTTGATTTGGTAATATGTATTATTGAGAATGAATCAGAACCCTTGATCAGCAGTAAGATGATCAGAGGAGGACTGAAACAGGTTTGTTGTATTTGGTTGCTAACCCTTTTGGTAATCAGATATGCCTCCTCGAAGAGTACCAGAACAGGGTAGAACTTCAGCTAATCTGATGGATGTCACAGCTACGCCGATGGAAACGTTACTGAAGAGGTTTCAGTCGTTCAAACCGCCAACCCTGAAAGGAACATAAACTTTTGTTGACTGTGAGTGTTGGCTAGATGACATTGAGATGCTGTTTGATTCCTTGGATTACACAGATGAGCGTCGAGTCCGACTGATAGGACACCAGTTGCATGATGTTGCAAAGAATTGGTGGATCACTACAAAGAGAGCGTTGGAACATCGAGGTACGAATATCACTTGGAATGTCTTTAAATCTGAGTTTTATCAGAGATTTTTCCCAGTGTCGAACAGGAAAGACAAGGGGGCAGAGTTTGCTAATTTGAGACAGGGTCAGCTGAACATAGAGTAGTATGTGGCCAAGTTATCTACCTTGTTGAGATTTTCTCTACATGTTTCCGAGAATGACGAGGCTGTGGCTGATCAGTTCATCAATGGGTTGAATCCTGAAATCTTTACATTGGTGAACACCGGGCGACCAAATAACTTTGCTGATGCCCTGAACAGAGCCAAGGGAGCCGAATCCGGTCTGATGAGACAGAAAGGAGCTTCGTATGTTCCTCCAGCACCAAGACCACAGCAACCACCTCCCAGATTTTAGTACATTGATTTAAATGAGGTCAAATCCCGAGTGTTTTAGAACGTCTTAAGTTATTTATGAAGTTTAGTGGTGAGCATGTGTACCTACGTCTAAGCAATGCAAGTTAAGTATTTTAAATACAGTTAGTATGTGCAGCAACGACCCCAATCGAAGTCCAACGAATCCCTCAACGCCAAGTAAGTATGTTTGACGTACAAGAAAATATTTTAAGTTTTTGAGGTATGCTAAATGTCTTGTGACCAAATTATGTTTAAGATTGGAAATCATTAAATTATGAACGGGAAACAATCCGCCCGTTAAATTATGAACAGGTTTAGATCGAGATTGGAAAGCGATAAATCATGAATGTGGACCAATCAGCCCGTTAAATTATGAACGGGGATCTAATGTATGTGGCGGTGGATACGTCCCTGTCATCCCAGTACTGTGGTTTAGTCTGATCAGGCGATTACATTATGGGTCACTTGCATTGAAACATATTTCTACGCAAAATGATGAAGTTATGTATGTTCAAGTATGCAAGCATGTTTAAGAAAAGTTTATGGCACGTCTAAGTATGTATGTACGTATGTTCAAGTTTTATCTTGCAAGTTCAAGTTTTAGTATGTATGTCCTATTTTAAAGTTGCATGTGATTTTATTATGTAGTACTTGTTAACCCCAGTTTATACGTGTTGAGTCTTTAGACTCACTAGACTTGATCGATGCAGTTGAGGATGTTTATGAAGAGGCTAGAGGTGGGGACCTAGGAGCTGGCTTGGACTGAGCGTGAGGCTAAACCCGAGGACCGTCATGTTTTAAGTCTTATGAAAACATTTATTACTTTTGTCAAACTTTAAACTTCAAATCTTGTTGCAACAACTTGTGAGACGTACAGTTCATTTCTTTTATCGAATTTTGAACATTCACGCTTATTTAAGAAAATTTTAAAAATTTTCGCAAATTTTAAGTAGTAAAAAGTACGGTACGTCACATTTGGTATCAGAGCCGTATTCTTTTAAAGGGTTATGCTTACTGCCAGTCGCAAGAAGCTCACAAAGTCACACATCAAGTCTGTAAGTTTTAAGGTTTCAAATTTATGCTATGTAGTAAGCATTAAGTTCTGATTTCAGCATGTCCATATTTTAAAGTTGAAGTACGTGCATATTATATCATTGATATCATGTTCATGCATTTTGGGTTTACGTGTTGGGTAAATTATTGGAACAATATGCCTCCTAGACGTGTGATCGACCGTGAAGCAAGGGATGAGGACAGAGAGCCTCGAGAGGAGAGAATAGACGCTCCTCCACCTCCACCACCAGATATGCAGGCACAGATGCTTGCAAGAATGACTCAGTTTTTCGCACAATTTGCGGGGGACCAGGCTGTAGTGGATGCTGGGGCGAGGCCCAGGCCAGAGGCAGTATATGAGAGGTTCAGGAGGATGAACCCAAAGGAGTTTTCGGGTACCACTGACCCGATGATAGCTGAGGGATGGATTAAGTCCATCGAGGTAATATTTGATTTTATGGAACTGACCGATGCAGATAGGGTCGGGTGTGCCACGTTCCTTCTGACAGGGGACGCCAGACTATGGTGGGAGAGTGCGTCCGTGGCAGTAAACTTGAAAGTGCTGCCTTGGAATTTTCAAGGAGGTGTTCTACTCCAAGTACTTCACTGAGGAAGTACGCTCCAGATTGACTATGGAGTTCATGTCGCTGCGGCAAGGAGACAGTAGCGTGGCAGACTTTGTCCGGAAGTTTGAGAGGGGGTGTCACTTTGTATCCCTGATATGTAATAATGCCCAGAGCAAGCTGAGGCATTTCATGGATGGATTGCGGCCGATTTTGCATCTTGATGTCCGAGTTGTTGGTCCTACTACTTATGCAGTCGCCGTATTTAGAGCATTGGCGGCAGAGCAGGATCAGAGGGATATCGAGTTGGACAGGCAAGGCAAGAGGCCCTATCAGGAACCACCGCAACACCAGCAGCAGCAGCATCAGAGGCCCGAGTTTAAGAAACCGTATCAGGGGCCGCTTGGGAAGAAGCCATATCAGGGACCGCCAAAGGGCAAGGGTCCAATCCAGCAGCAGGGGGCGCTTCAGAAGCCAGGGAACTTCCCAACGTGTCCTAAATGCAACCACCAGCATCTGGGACTCTGTTTGTATGGGTCGGGCAATTGTTTTAAATGTGGATCTACTGATCACATGCTGAAAGAGTGCCCACAGTGGAAGCAGCCAACTCAGGACAGAGTGTTCACCATGCATGCACGGGAGGTGAACCCAGTCATGACTTTACTGACATGTAAACTTTTCTACCTAAGCTCAGTATTATTTTACCTTGCATGTGGAATTTATTTGGGATTATTAGTGTGCTAGTAATACGTTCGAGTGTCTTGGAATACTAATTTTTACTATGCTTGAGGATAATGTTAGAAATTTGGGGATATAAGTTTGTGTTGTGCTAACGTCCATCAGGAAATATTTCCATTTAGAGAATAGCCATTAAGGCCTTGATAGACTCAGGAACCTCCCATTCTTTCATATCAGAGATGTTGGCTAGTCACTTAGATATCAAGACAATTGGTCTCGATGTGAATTACTTAGTGACAGTCCCATCAGGGGAAGAATTATCAGCTACTAGTGTGGTCAGGGACATTGATCTTGAATTACACGGCCACCTAGTGTACGCCGACTTGATCGTCATACCAATGCCAGAGTTTGATATCATCCTGGGAATGGACTGGCTGACGAGTAACAGAGTCTTGATCGATTTTCAGAAGAGATCAGTTTTGGTTAGACAGGTGTTCATGGAGCAGTTCGTGTTTGAACCAGCCAGATGGAGAAGTTTCCCTCGCATGATTCTTGCATGCAGGCGCGAAGACTCATTTCCAAGGGGTGTCAGACTTTCTTGGCCAGCATCATTTCAACACCTGACATACCCACTCCGTCACTATCAGAGGTGCCAGTGGTCAGAGACTTCCCAGACGTCTTTCCTGACGACGTCACAGGTCTTCCACCAGAGAGAGAGGTGGAATTTGCAATCGATCTTATGCCAGGAATGGAGAATGAAGGACGGAGCCAAGGGCAGTGTACTGTACACAGTGTCAGATGGTATTGTGAGATACAGAGGTAGAATGTGGGTGCCTAGTGTTGATTCGATCAGAGAGGATATTCTGGCAGAGGCACACGCATCTCCGTATTCTATTCACCCAGGAGGTAACAAGATGTACAAGGACCTACAGATTTTGTATTGGTTGTCGGGGTTGAAGAGAGACAGCCACAGATTTGTGTCTGAATGCCTCACTTGTCAGCAGGTGAAGGCAGAGCATCAGAGGTCAGCAGGATTGATTAAGCCACTCCCCATCCCAGAATAGAAATAGGAGAATGTTACAATGAATTTTGTGGTTGGTTTGTGATAGGATCGGTTAATCGAATAAAGAGTGGTTAGAATGGGGGGTTGAATAAACACTGCTCGAATTTAAATTTTCTTCGACAATATGAGTTCAGTTTTGTTACAAACTGAAACTAGATATCCCGTCGGTCAATAACAATCAGTTAAACTGAATAAAACAGTTGCGGAAAATAAACTGACTGAAAGATAGAGTATCTAACTGAAAATGAAAACTGAAGTAACGACACAATATGTTTCTGGATATTCGGAGACTTGAATAACTCCTACATCACCCCTTCTATCACGAAGATAGGATATCCACTAAAAGACTTTGATCAAATACACGACACTGTACTGACCCACTTCAGTTTGGACTTGTCACTTTGCCAAAACCGAAACTCTTAATATTCAAAACTTTTATAGATCGTAACTGATTTTAGCACAACTTAGAAAATCTATTAAAGATTACAAAGTGCTATATAAGCTCGAGAATGTAGTCTTGAATACTACTGATATGACTGATAAGCGTGATCTTTGATTTCTGATTGCGAGTAAATATTTCTGCAGGGTAACAGCAAGTGGAAAGAGATAACTGAAAGTCGGGTAGTCTTCAGTTGTTGCCTTCGACTATTTATAGGCTCTCCTCTCAACGGTAACATTAAATAATGTTTGAATATTCTAACCGTTGATTGCCACGTCGATATTCTGACAGTCGTACACTGTTCATTCTGCAATGCGGCGTTCCACTACTAGTTGCAGGTAATGTACTATTTGTCGGTTGTCGCTTTCAACTGAGGACGTGTACAGCTGAGAGATCAGCTGGTAAAGAATCGGTTGCCGAGAATGAACTTTAGTTGTATCGAACAGTTGAATAATGTTCAGAAGATGACGTGTTCAGTTGATGATCAGTTCAGTTGCCGAGTTCAGTTGGGAAGTCTTTTTGTCAAAGCAGCGGAATAAGTTTCCAACAATTTCCCCCTTTATGGTGTTTGACAAAACTTAGAGTAAAAAAAATAACTGAATAACTGAACTCTTGTAGATAAAATAAGATGTAGATTCAACTGAACTCATATTCTTCATAGATATAAGAATTTAAGATTACTTCTGCTTTTCTAAAATTAGTTTAAGTCTCTTCCTCCTTTTTGTCAAACAGCTCCATCTTAGAAGATAATTTCCGAACGTCAATAGATAGGAGCTTAACAGAGTCGGAAATATTGCTGATAGCAGTAGTCATTGCAACTTGAAGTAAGTCGATTTTTCTTGAAACAAGAGATTCTACACTGTCGACTCGTTTGTTGATAGAGTCTTGAGTGGCAGTGAGACTGGAAAATATCCCTCTGTTTTTATGTATATCTTCAACTGCAAAGGTCAGAGAGGTAACAGCTGCTTGTATGGCGTTTAGTTTTTCTAAGTTGAACTGATGGGAAGAGTCCAACTTCAGAGTGTGTGACAGCTGAGTGTTCTGAATCTTCGATATGGCAGTGATTATTTGTTGCATACTATCCTGCATGTGCTGAACTTTTTCAAAAATGAGATCAAAATCTGATGAAGATGGAGGAGGAGACTGATGAGATGTTCCCGGTTCTCTTGTTGTGTGTTCAGAAATGACTAATGCTTGTTCAGTTGAGACTATATCAGCAACATTCTGAACTGGAACATCAGTTACAATAATTTCTCCTTGAACTGGAGGCGGTGATGGTAGATTCTGATCAACAGAAGAACTGGCTAGATGAATGGCAGATGGTGATGAGACCAAAACTGGTGCCTCTAAAGAGTGAACGTGAGAATCAATCGGCACATCAGTCGAAATAGCTTGGTCAGCAACTGGATCTTGCTGAACTTGTTCTTCTGAAGAAATGGTGACCTCTGGATGGATTTGATCAGCAGAGTGATCAACTGGATTAGACATAGGTTCTCTCAATTTAGTATCCTGCACCACTGCGTGGATAATTTCCTCAATGTTTGCAAAGGAAAGCTCGGCTTCAGTGTACAGTTGCTGTTCAGCAGGAGATGGTTGAGGCATATCCTGAACTGACTTTTCAATTGGAACCAAAGCCTGTTCTGAGGATGGTTTTTCAACTGTATCCTCTTCATCAGTATCTGAATTTCCTTGATGAAGAACCAACTCCTGATCCATTTCCCAAAATTTGATCTGAGATTGTAACCCAAGCAAATCGGTATCAAGCTCAGTAATTACTGCTTGATCAGCAAATGCAGTAGGATTTGTTGGAACGTAGTTGTCTTTCAATTTGCTGACAATTTGAGCCAACTTCTTGGCTCTCACCTGATCAAACAAATAGGATTTCCTTTCCATCGCCTGAGCAATTGTTGCAGCTTTCACCGTTCTTAGAACATAAGCTTCCAATTTGATGAAGGTGTTCAGCTGAGATTCCTTCTTCAGTTGCTTGGCAAATACTTGTGTACGAAAAGCTGTCCAAGCATCGTAGGACTGAATTTTTGAGACTGCATAACTATTAACCTTTGCCCAAATAAGGTCAATGTGTGTCTGAATGGCATTGGAAGGTCTGGGCTCTTCAATCAGCTTACCCTTGCCTTTATCAGTGCTCAGAATGTGAGGGATTTCCAATCCTGTTCGAGTTGATTCCACCACCTCTATAAATTTTATCCCTTTGGGTCGAGCAAATGCCACACTGGCAGGGCGAGTGATTTGAATCAGAGGCGCTTTGGTCCTAACTGATTCCTTTTTGGCACCAACTGAAGCTTCTGGTGGAATGATTTTCAAAGGAACTGCTTCTATTGGTTGCTGAGCATCTGAAGAAATAAATGTATCAGTAGGAATGGATACCTCGGCAGTTGTTGATTTAACCCTTTGGGTTCTTGGTTTCTTGGCAATCTGTGGAGATGGAGTTTTCTCTGAGTCAGAAGTACTCAAAATTAATTTCCTCTTAGCTACCTTCAGTTGAGCCAAAGTTTTGGCCTTCTTCACTGATTTTGAGGCTGCTTTATCAGTCCCAATCTCCTGTTTGATTTTGACAAACTGAGCAGGAGAAATGTCCAGTTTGGTTCTCAGTTGCATAGTGTTCTTCGCATTAAAAACTTTAAACTTAGATGATCTTTCTGAGTCATCAGCCACTAATCCTTTCATTTTCAGCAGATAACTAAGTTGCACAGCAAATCCCTTGGATTGTTTGGAAGACAGGAACATATTCTTCAGAATATTAAATATAAGGTGCTTCCAATTGAATTGACGATCAGCCATAATAACAGAAATTGCTTGAAATTTCTCCAAAGTAAGGGCAGCAAACGATCCAGCTTTTGCCAAAAGCCCTTTGGCTACAACATCAGCAAGTAACTGAACTTCATACTTCAGTTCTTTCTTTGGATCGGAGACTTTGATCTTCCGTCCATCAGCAGAGAGTGTGGTTTGCATCTCTTCAATATTAGATGCTTTAACATCCGAGAGTTGTGCCAATCCATCAGAGGGTAGAGAGAAAATTTCTCCAAAGGAGTCTTCAGAGATGGTCAGAGACTGATTATTGACAGTAGAAATTATGTTGCCATCAGAGTCGACCATACCGGTGGAGTAGAAATGCTGAAGCTCTTTTGGGTAGATTTCTTGAGATGATGTACCCAAAAACGTCCTTAATCCAGCAGTCTCAATTTTTTGAAAAACTTTCTTGACATCATCATCACCGAAAGATAGGATTGACCCAAAATTGATAGCCATAGCATTTAGCATATAAGCGGGAATTTGAGTTGCCATTTCAAACTGATTGAATTCCTGAAAGAAAAGTTGAAGGATGAAACTTGTTCTTGCTCTCAAAAATCTGTGGATAAACGCAAAGTAAAACTGAAATGAAGCGGGGAATGGTACATATGTACGTGACTATTCAAATTCTGGACACGTGTCAGTCCATAGAAATTCTGAATTACAACGTGTGTACGTGTGCTGTAAGCATGTGTAATTTGACGGTTTAAAAAGTGTCCACGTTGACACTAATAATTTACTGAGACACGGCATTTAATGCTTGAAAGACAGTCACGTCGCTTGATTTTGAATATAATAGGTTTAATTAGTTAACTTATATGAGAAGATTAGTGAGACGCTCAACTGAACGATCAGTTGTTACTGTATCCTTTCAGTTGAGAGCTGACTAATCAATTGTCTTCTCAGTTCACCTCTTAGAACCAATATTCCCCCTAAATAAATGC
Source organism: Primulina eburnea (assembly GCF_022965805.1). Taxonomy (NCBI): domain Eukaryota; kingdom Viridiplantae; phylum Streptophyta; class Magnoliopsida; order Lamiales; family Gesneriaceae; genus Primulina; species Primulina eburnea. The sequence continues at coordinate 35,067,629 of NC_133105.1, forward strand.
ATAAGATAATTAAAGCGAAAATTAAATATCAGAGATATTATTTGCTGATGACACGTAGACGACCCTTCAGCTTCCTTGAAAGTCTGCTATAAATAGACGTCACATTTGGTATCAGAGCCGTATTCTTTTAAAGAATTATGCTTACTGCCAGTCGCAAGAAGCTCACAAAGTCACACATCAAGTCTGTAAGTTTTAAGGTTTCAAATTTATGTTATGTAGTAAGCATTAAGTTCTGATTTCAGCATGTCCATATTTTAAAGTTGAAGTACGTGCATCTTATATCATTGATATCATGTTCATGCATTTTGGGTTTACGTGTTGGGTAAATTATTGGAACAATATGCCTCCTAGACGTGTGATCGACCGTGAAGCAAGGGATGAGGACAGAGAGCCTCGAGAGGAGAGAATAGATGCTCTTTCACCTCCACCACCAGATATGCAGGCACAGATGCTTGCAAGAATGACTCAGTTTTTCGCACAATTTGCGGGGGACCAGGCTGCAGTGGATGCTGGGGCGAGGCCCAGGCCAGAGGCAGTATATGAGAGGTTCGGGAGGATGAACCCAAAGGAGTTTTCGGGTAACACTGACCCGATGATAGCTGAGGGATGGATTAAGTCCATCGAGGTAATATTTGATTTTATGGAACTGACCGATGCAGATAGGGTAAGGTGTGCCACGTTCCTTCTGACATGGGACGCCAGACTATGGTGCGAGAGCGCGTCCGTGGCAGTCAACTTGAAAGTGCTGCCTTGGAATGGTTTCAAGGAGGTGTTCTACTCCAAGTACTTCACTGAGGAAGTACGCTTCAAATTGACTATGGAGTTCATGTCGCTGCGGCAAGGAGATAGCAGCGTGACTGACTTTGTCCGCAAGTTTGAGAGGGGGTGTCACTTTGTATCCCTGATAGCTAATGATGCCCAGAGCAAGCTGAGGCATTTCATGGATGGATTGCGGCCGATTTTGCGTCGTGATGTCCGAGTTGTTGGTCCTACTACTTATGCAGTCGCCGTATCTAGAGCATTGGCGGCAGAGCAGGATCAGAGGGATATCGAGTTGGACAGGCAAGGCAAGAGGCCCTATCAGGCACCATCGTAACACCAGCAGCAGCAGCATCAGATGCCCGAGTTTAAGAAACCGTATCAGGGGCCGCCAGGGAAGAAGCCATATCAAGGACCGCCAAAGGGCAAGGGTCCAATCCAGCAGCAGGGGGCGCTTCAGAAGCCAGGGAACTTCCCAATGTGTCCTAAATGCAATCGCCGGCATCCGGGACTCTGTTTGTATGGGTCGGGCAAGTGTTTTAAATGTGGATCTACTGACCACATGCTGAAAGAGTGCCCACAGTGGAAGCAGCCAACTCAGGGCAGAGTGTTCGCCATGCATGCACGGGAGGTGAACCCAGTCATGACTTTACTGACATGTAAACTTTTCTACCTAAGCTCAGTATTATTTTGCCTTGCATGTGGAATTTATTTGGGATTATTAGTGTGCTAGTAATACGTTTGAGTGTCTTGGAATACTAATTTTTACTATGCTTGAGGTTAACGTTAGAAATTTTGGGATATAATTTTGTGTTGTGCTAACGTCCCTCAGGAAATATTTCCATTTAGAGAATAGCCATTCAGGCCCTGATAGACTCAGGAGCCACCCATTCTTTCATATCAGAGACGTTCGCTAGTCACTTAGATATCAAGACAATTGGTCTCGACATGAATTACTTAGTGACAGTCCCATCATGGGAAGAATTATCAGCTACTAGTGTGGTCAGGGACATTGATCTTGAATTACATGGCCACCTAGTGTTCGCCGACTTGATCGTCTTACTAATGCCAGAGTTTGATATCATCCTGGGAATAGACTGGCTGACGAGTAACAGAGTCTTGATCGATTTTCAGAAGAGATCAGTTTTGGTTAGACTGGTGTTCATGGAACAGTTCGTGTTTGAACCAGCCAGATGGAGAAGTTTCCCTCGCATGATTCTTGCATGCAGGCGCGGAGACTCATTTCCAAGGGGTGTCAGATTTTCTAATTCGATCAGAGAGGATATTCTGGCAGAGGCACACGCATCTCTATATTCTGTTCACCCAGGAGGTACCAAGATGTACAAGGACCTACAAATTTTGTATTGGTGGCCGGGGCTGAAGAGACACAGCCGCAGATTTGTGTCTGAATGCCTCACTTGTCAGCAGGTGAAGGCAGAGCATCAGAGGCCAGCAGGATTGATTAAGCCACTCCCCATCCCAGAATGGAAATAAGAGAATGTTACAATGGATTTTGTGGTTGGTTTGCCAAGGTCAGTCAGAGGATCCAATTCTATTTGGTTATAGTGGATCGACTCACTAAGTCGGCACACTTCTTGCCAGTGAAGACGACTTTCTCCGTGACGTAGTATGCGGAGCTCTATATCAAGGAGATAGTTACGTTGCATGGGATCTCAGTTTCAATTGTGTCCGACAGGGACCCGCGGTTTACATCGTCCTTTTGGAAGAGCTTACATGCAGCCATGGGGACGAAATTACTTTTCAGTCAGCTTTTCACCCGCAGACAGATGGCCAGTCTGAGCGAGTGATCCAGATTTTGGAGGACTTATTGCGAGCATGTATGATCGATTTCCAGGGGACTTGGGAATCAAATATACCTCTAGTGGATTTTACCACTTATAACAACAGTTTCGAATCATCTATAGGTATAGCTCCCTACGGGGCATTGTATGGAAGGAAGTGCAGATCACCAGTTCATTGAGATGAGGTTGGTGAAAGAGCAGAACTTGGTCCGGAGATAGTTCAGTAGACTGCATATGTAGTGGTCAAAATTCGAGACAGAATGAAGACCGCACAGAGTTGCCAAAAGAGCTATGCTGATAAGAGAAGGAGAGATCTAGAGTTTGCCGTTGGTGATCACGTTTTTGTCAAGATAGCAACTATGAAGGGTATTATGAGATTTGGGAAAAGAGGCAAGCTCAGTCTAAGGTTTATTGGGCCGTTCGAGATTCTTGACAGAGTTGGGACACTAGCTTATCGTGTTGCCCTTCCGCCGAGTCTGGCCGAGGTACACAATGGGTTCCACATCTCGATGCTGAGGAAATATCTAGCTAACCCTTCACATGTTCTGAGTTATGAGCCGTTGCAGTTGGCTCCAGACCTGTCATATGAGGAAAGACCCGTCCAGATCCGAGACAGGCAGGAGCGGAGACTTCGAAACAAAGTGACCAAGTTGGTCAAAGTTCGGTGGTTAAATCAATCAGTGGAGGAAGCCACTTGGGAGGCAGAGGAAGATATGAGAATTCGCTACCGGGAGTTGTTCGGTAAGACTTAATTTCGAGTACAAATTTTTTATAAGTAGGGGAGGAACTGTAGTGCCCAAATTCAGTACACGTATAACCCATGCATTTATTTAATTATTAAAACTTTTTTTTAAGTTTAAATTGAGTTTTAGCCATGCATGATTTATTTAAATGCATTGTTTTTAATTATTTATGTTGATGTGATGCACGTTAAAATATTTTTCGAGTTTCATGTTCAGGTGATTATTCGAGGCTGGATCGAGGAAAAGATCGGTGACGATTTTTGCAATTTAAAATGTGGTTTTTTATTTTAAGTTAAGGATGGGGCATTTTAAATAATTTATTAAGTTTTTAGTATTTTAAAAAGCCTTATTTATGTATTTAGTATTTTAAGAGTTTAAAACTTTTAAAATTAGTGTGTAATTATTTTAATTGAGGAGTTTGATTAAATTAGTGTGTTAACCTTTAATTAGTATTTTAATTAGTTAATTTAGAACTAATTTCTCCTAATTAAAAACACACACACACGTTACACACATTCACACACGCTTACACATTTTTACACACATTAAAACACACAACAGACCCTACACATCTTATTTTCAGGTTTTTAAAAGAGAGAAAAACCTAGGGTTCTTCCATTTTCAGCAGCCGCCCCTACCCTCTGATTTTCTAGCGTATTTTCGTGTATTTTCTTCAAAGATTTTAGCGCAACGATCGTCCCGGATCAATCTCGCACCTCTCCCCGCTTTGGTATCGTCGTTACGGTATTTCAAATTATCAAAAGGCACGTACATTCTGTTATTTCTGCATAAATCTCGTCATATTATGTGTTGTGTTATTTTTATGCGTAAAAATTCATGTGTGACGTTCGTCGTTTGAGCGGAAAATGGGTTGGATCAGTTTTGAAATAGTTTTTAGATCTGAAAACTATTTTTTACTGTGTTTTTAAATACTGCCACTTTTCGGTCGTGATTCTGATAAAACTTTCAACACAAAAATTATAGAACTTTTCGATACCTTCGCTTTGCAGTAAATTCGAAATATTTTGATAAATATTGAGTGAGTTATGACGTTTTTCGTGGGACTGCTCAAACTACGTTTTCAGAAAATTATGTATTGATGTGTTCTTGAGATTTTATGGTTGGAGGCTTCGTTGGGGATCGACGGGTGATCGTTGCTACCTTTAGGTATGCTTAGTATGATGTTGGGATGTTATTTGATATGTCGTTTAGTGTCGATAGGCACTCGAATGCATTACAAGTCGTAGGTAACGAGTTGCTGTTAATTGCCACGTTTTTGAATTGTATGTGTCGTAGGGTGGACGTCGTTGCTTTGGGTGCTTTTGCGAACTTGGTTCGATGTTATGGCATGCTAGGATGGGTCTCGGGGTGTCAGTTCATGGTCCGTACAATCGAGTCTAGAATGATAAGCATTGTATGTATTAAATTTTCGTGAGTTTTCGATTTGCGCAGGTACACGGACCCTTACATGGGGTCCGTGCCTTTATATCCTTCGAAGTGTATTTTTATCGAGCCTACACGAACCTCTACACGGACCCATGCACGGGGTCCGTGCCTTTCCCCTTCTGCACGACAAGTTTTACCGAATCTACATGGAACCGGAGCCGGACCTGGGCACGGGGTCCGTGTCCCTTCCTTTTGTTGGTAATTTCTTTGCGCACACACACGGACCCATACACGAACCCATACCCGGGGTCCATGTACTTCAAGTTTTGGGAAAACTTAATTGTTTGCTTTGGGATTTCATGTGATGGTTTAGTAAATTGATTTAAATGAGGTCAAATCCCGAGTGTTTTAGAACGTCTAAAGTTATTCATGAAGTTTGGTGGTGAGCATGTCTACCTACGTCTAAGTAATGCAAGTTAAGTATTCAGTTAGTATGTGCAGAAACAGCCTCAATCGAAGTCTAACGAATCCCTCAACGCCAAGTAAGTATGTTTGACGTACAAGAAATTATTTTAAGTGTAAGGCCCGAGAATTACAGAATTGATAACCAAGATTATCGATCATCATTAATGTGAGACTCGGAAGATATGAGAACGCATGACATGCAAAGAGGGAGGAAAAGAAATGAGAAAATAGGGTTTGCAAGACCGCACCTGCGCCCAGCACAGGAGTGCACCCGCGGTCACGCAAATGTGGATTTTTGGAAGTGAGGCCGAAGCCACACCGCACCCGCGGTGCTAGACACGACCGCACCTGCGGTGCATGGACAGAAAGTTGGCAAATTTATGCGAAGCAGGACCGCACCCGCGGTAAGAACAGGACCGCACCCGCGGTCAAGCTTCGGGAAATTCTGGATATAGCTGACGAGACTGGACCGCACCCGCGGTGCATGTATGACCGCTCCCGCGGTGCGACGTGCAACATGAAAAATGAGACACGTCTCCTGCTGTTGCATGTAGTATATATAGGTGGAGCTCGTTCTTCTCTTCCTCAGAACAGCCTAAATTCGAGAAAAGTTTAGGGAAAAAGGGTGAAAATCCTTACGCCTTTTGTGGAAGATCCGTGTATCAGAATTTGAATCCGAACGCAGATTCGTGCTCCTCCCTTCGATAGCTATGTAAGGACGTAAGTTTTGTTACGTTTAAACATGATTTGAAATTATGATATTGTCAGAATTGAATATGATTCAGATATGGTGTTTTTACAACCGTAGACCTTGTAGAATTGAAGTCAGATTAAAGAGCAGACTGTTTCTGTAATTGTTATGATTTTTGAAAGATATTGACTGAAATTCGATATCAGATTTAGGTTATTGTTGAGATTATGAGTTATATAAGTATTGATTATACGTTCTAGAATTATATTTGTGATGTTCAGATTGACGGGGTTATTCAGATTGTATTGTTATGCCGTCGAATCATCAGTTGAGTTAGATTGATCAGATTCAGATATGATTTCGATTAGATTGTGATATTATTGATATGACTCAGATTGTATCTTGTTCAGACATTGATCAGATTGTATACTGATTTGAGTATTGATCAGAACATGGTGTATATTGAGTTATTCACTGATACAGGGTGTTCGATATTGTCATTTCAGATTTGATATGGACAGAGTTGAATACAGGTCATCGTCTTCGTCAGATAGGGAAGACAAAGGTATAATTCATGTGATATTTGGGAAGATATAACTCAAATCAGATCTTATTTGAGTTTCTCAACTAAATCACATACTAGACTTATTGTTTATCTTTTGATATGATTATGATTTGCTTATAGAATTGTATTCGATTCTTTTGAGATAATTATGCATTGTTTACAGATGGTTATGCATTGCATTTGAGATAGGAGAGTTTGACAGAAACAGTCAGACTTCTAGACGTTCGGTGTATCGTTACATAGGAACAGACACCGTCCTATTGTAGATTATTCGATACAGATATGACCGAAGTCTAGGAATAAGACGTACGTCACCCCGATCGGGAGGGTAGGTGACAGACAGTGACGTCTTATTCACCCCGGGATCCCTAGAGTTATAGTTGAGTCGAGTCTAGACATGATTTGACTAGAACTGCATGTGATTAGAAATGTGGTTTCATAGACTATGGAACCCATGTTTATTGCTTTCAGTTATGATAGCATGTTTATATGAATTGATTTAAAGTGCATGTTTATCTGAATTGAGTTGCATGCTTATTTTGAGTAGATTTCATAGATTATGAAATCTATTACTTTTGAATATGTTCATGATAGCATGTTTTATGATTTAGATTCTTTATATGCATGCTTACCATGATTTATACTGGGATTTATTCTCACCGGAGTATCCGGCTGTTGTCTTGTTTTGTATGTGTGCATGACAACAGGTGGGGGCAAGATCAGGGTTGTGGGGACCCGGGCTCTAATTCTTTTCTTTTGGGATTAAATGGATCATTACAATAAAAGTGGGTCAAATTTTTGCTTTTACATTAAATCAAATGAAAGCTAACATAAGAAGTCTCTATGTTATTCAACAACATATTATACAAACATAAGATACAATATGTCTTGTTCTATCCATATTCGACAACTAGTAATTAAATACAATACATATCAAAAGTACAACTACTAGTCTTTTCTGCTAGGCCCGTGATCACCACGCTATGTCCGTCTCTCATCCTCTGCGTGACCCAGATCCTGCCCCACCTGTTGTTATGCACACATACAGACATAACAACAGCCGGAAAACCGGTGAGAACAAATCCCAGTATAAACATGTGACATGCATATAAACAATCTAAACATGAAACATGCTATCATGAATGACATCATATGCACATGCAATGCAATGCGAATCAAACCATGTCTGGACTCGACTCGACTAGAACTCTAGGGATCCCGGTGTGAATAAGACGTCACTACCTACCCTCCAATCGGGGTAATGAACGTCTCATTCCTAGACTTCGGTCTGAGCTGTATCAACGGCGGCAATAAGAGTAATACCTACTCCTATGCTGAGATACACCGAAACGTCTAGCTATTTGACAATGCCTGTCAAAGACTCTCCTAGCTTAAATGCAATGAATATCAATATGTAAACAAAGTATAATCATATTCATAGCTGAATATCACACTGATCATACATGCTTGAATACAATTCTGAAATCAAAGCATAAACATGTTAAAAGATTGAATATAATGCTATACACAATTCATAAACATGTTACAATATATCTAATAATACTAGTATGTGATTTTGGTTGGGAAACTCAAATAATATCTTATTTGAGTTACATCTCCCCAAACAAAACATGACTTATACCTTTCTTTGCTAAACCTTTAACGATGTCGAGGTCTCGATGTCGAAATGAGGCAAGATGAATCTGAAATGGAATGTTGATACACAATTTATCAATTACTAATCCAAATCAACACCTATACTACCATTCACTACTTGATCTCAGTATCATGTCAACTGCACAATCTCTATAATAAACAATTACATCAATTTCCCCAATTCATAACTGATAATGGTATAAATCTGGTATCAAAACCCAATCAATTAAACTCTAAAATTCATAACAATTCTATACGGTCTCCGTTCTTAAATCCGGTTGTAATTATACGATGTCTAATATGTCAGAAACAACATATATGAATCATCTCTGATTCCTAAAATATCATAATTTCAAGCCATGCCAAAACATAGTAAAACTTACGTCCACGCGTAGCCTGTAACGATAGAAACACGGTACCCAAGTAGGATTTCAATTCTAACGGACGGATTGAAGACTACCGGGGCAAGAATTTCTAAAAGCTTCACGGAGCTTTCTCGTTCTGATTCTTATCAGATTTTTGAGGAAAAATCGTTATATATATCGCCCCTGGCATGCAAAGCTACGTGGCTCATTCTTGCCAATTCTGGTTTGGCGCTCGGGCGGTCGAAACTTACCGCCCGGGCGCGAGCTCGGCGCTCGGGCGGTAAGATTCTACCGCCCGGGCGCGAAAGGTTCTGTCCGAAATGCTAGACTCTGGCGCTCGGGCGGTCATAAATTACCGCCCGGGCGCCACACCTTCTGCCCGAACGTGATGCCATGGAACATTGGCGCTCGGGCGGTCACTTTCTACCGCTCGGGCGCCACTAGTTCTGCCCGAAATTGGTGAAATTTATATTCTTTATCCAATCTGGTCTCGTAGTGGCCCGTTTACAGTTATATCTATTTAATTCACTAATCTCATAGTAAATTACGATAATCAAATCCTCGGGCATTACATTTCTCCCCCTCTTAGATAAGAGTTCGTCCTCGAACTCATACAACATTCTATCATTGTAAGCATCAAAGTAATGACATCAAAGCTAGATTAATACTTACATCATTGGAATAATTCGGGGTGTTTCTGTCGCATATCTGCTTCTGTCTCCCATGTCGCTTCTTCGATGCCATGACGACTCCACTGAACTTTCACAAGTGGAATATTCTTCGTTCTGAGCATCTTTTCTTTCCGATCAAGGATTTGTATCGGTTGTTCCACGTAGCTCAAGGTCTGATCAAGTTCAGCTTCGTCAGGTTGAATGACATGAGAAATATCTGGCATATATCTTCGTAACATTGATACATGAAACACGTCATGTATTCCGGATAGAGAAGGAGGAAGTGCAAGTCGATAAGCTCGATCGCCAATCTTTTCAAGAATCTCATAAGGACCAATGTATCGAGGAGATAGTTTCCCGCGTTTTCCAAATCGAACAACACCTCTGAATGGAGAAATTTTTAAGAATACTCTATCTCCCACCTCAAATACTAACGGTCTACGTCTGATATTGGCATACTTTGCTTGTCGATCTTGTGCTGTCTTCATCCTTTTCTGAATAAGTTTCACCTTCTCTATCATGTCACGAATCATATCTGGCCCAAGTTCTGGTACCTCTGAGACGTCATCCTAGTATAGCGGAGATCTGCACTTCTTGCCATACAAAGCTTCAAACGGTGCCATCTCGATACTCGTTTGATAGCTATTATTATAAGAGAATTCGCAAAGAGATAGAGAATCTTGCCAACTAGTGCCAAAATCTAGCACAACGGCTCTCAACATATCCTCTAATGTCTGGATAGTCCGTTCTGACTGTCCGTCTGTCTGAGGATGATAAGCAGTACTCAGGTGTAATGTCGTACCTAAGGCCTGCTGTAAACTGTGCCAGAAGTGTGAAGTGAATCGTGGATCACGATCTGACACGATAGACTTCGGCACTCCATGCAATCTGACTACCTCTCGAATATAAATCTCCGCCATCTGATCTTGTCTATACGTCATTCTGTATGGGATGAAACATGCAGATTTGGTCAATCTGTCAATAATGACCCAAATCGCATCACAGCCTTTGGATGACCTGGGTAACTTCGTCACAAAATCCATGGAAATGTGATCCCATTTCCATTCTGGAATGGCTAAACTTTGAAGTAATCCACCAGGCTTTTTCCTCTCGGCTTTCACCTGTTGGCAGTTCAAACACTTAGACACAAATTCGGCAATGTCTGACTTCATTTGCTTCCACCAGAACTGTGTCTTCAAGTCGTTGTACATCTTCCTGCCACCCGGATGAATGCTGAACCGACTACAATGTGCCTCTGTCAGAATCTGCTGTCTCAAATCTGCAACATCTGGCACAACTAGACGGTTATTCACGTACAAGATATGCTCACGCACCTGATATTCTGACAGATGCCCTGATCTGACCATTTGAATCGATCTCTGCACATTCTGATCGGTTCGTTGTGCTTCCTTGATCCTCATAATCAAATTGGGCTCAACTTGGATCGTAAAAAGTCGTAGTGGCTTACTTTCTGTATCAAATTCTAATCCAGATGTACAGCAATTTTCAACTAACTTGTTAACACCTATCGTCGATAAGGACAAAGAACATATCTTACGACTCAAGGCATCTGCTGCTGCATTTGACTTCCCTGGATAATATTTGATTTCACAGTCAAAGTCTTTCAGAAGATCAAGCCATCTACGCTGCCTCATGTTCAGTTCTGATTGAGAGAATAAATACTTTAGGCTTTTGTGATCGGAGAAGATCTCAAATTTCTCGCCATAGAGATAATGACGCCAAATCTTTAATGCAAATACGATAGCCGCCAATTCCAGATCATGAATGGGGTATCGTACCTCATGTGGCTTCAATTGTCTCGAGGCGTATGCGATCACATGGCCTCGCTGCATAAGAACACATCCCAAACCTCTATGAGAAGCATCACAATATACAACGAAATCACCCGTACCTGAAGGTATCGTCAGTACTGGAGCACTAGTCAGCCTTTTCTTCAGTTCTAGGAAGCTAGACTCGCAATCCTCTGACCAAACAAATGGTGCATTCTTTTGCGTCAATTGAGTTATTGGCTTTGCAATACTGGAGAAATCCTTGATAAATCTTCTATAGTATCCGGCTAGGCCCATGAAACTGCGTATTTCTGGTACAGAAGTCGGTCTCGACCAACTGATCACAGCTTCCACTTTACTCGGATCAACAGAAATACCATCTCCAGAAATGATATGCCCCAAGAATACAACTCGGTTCAGCCAAAACTCACACTTTGACAATTTAGCATACAGTCGCTCGTTTCTCAACGTCTGCAAAACAATTCTGAGATGCTCTGCATGTTCATTTCTGTTCTTTGAATACACCAAAATGTCATCGATGAAGACAATAACAAATTCATCCAAATACCTCTGAAACACTTGGTTCATCAAGCCCATAAATACCGCAGGAGCATTGGTTAAACCAAAAGGCATGACAATAAATTCGTAATGTCCATACCTGGTTCGAAATGCTGTCTTCGGTATATCTACATCTCGAACTCTGAGCTGATGATACCCAGAACGTAAATCAATCTTCGAATAGACCGAAGATCCCTGCAACTGATCGAATAGATCATCAATTCTAGGCAAAGGATATTTATTCTTGATCGTTGCCTTGTTCAGCTGCCGGTAATCGATACACAACCGCATCGATCCATCTTTCTTTCGCACAAATAGCACCGGAGCACCCCAAGGAGATACACTAGGTCGGATATATCCCTTGGCTAGAAGATCTTCCAACTGTGCCTTTAGTTCTTTCAACTCTATCGGCGCCATCCTATAAGGAGCTCTCGAAATAGGAACGGTACCTGGTGTAAGATCAATACTAAAGTCTACCTCACGAACCGGAGGTAATCCTGGGATCTCATCTGGAAAAATATCAGCAAATTCCCGCACTACTGGTATTTCTGCCAACGCCGGGCTCGACTTTTGCATATCTACAGCATAAATAAAGAAACCATCTGCTCCTTTCTGTAACAATCTGTTCATAGTAAGAGCCGAAATCAAGGGAATCCGAGATCTGGAACCCTTCCCGTAGAATTTCCACTCGTCTGTCATTTCGGGTCTGAATCTGACAATCTTGTGGAAACAATCCACGGTAGCTCTGTACTTTGTTAGCATGTCGATACCGACTATACAATCAAAATCAGCCAGACCCAACACTATACAATCTAGGTCAATTTCATGCCCCTCAAACTGTAGAATGAAATGTCTAACCGTAGTTACCGATATCAAACAACTTCCTAACGGAGAAGTAATAGACACGACATCTAGTAACGATTCAACAGGCAGAGAATGCAATAATGCAAATCGTTCTTTTATGAATGTATGCGATGCACCCGTATCTATCAGTATATAAGCAGGATAACCGCAAAGAGAACAGTTACCTGCAATGACATCATCTGGGGCATCCTGTGCTTGCTCTTCAGTCAAGGCAAACACCTGAGCCTGTTGTCTCTGAGGCTGACTCCCTGGCTGGCCACCTCTGGCTCGAGGCTGGGTCTGTGCTGGTGGCGGCTGAAATGAGTGAACAGATGAAGCTTGCCTCTCAGGCTGAGTCACGGAGGCAGACGATCCTGCAGCCTGGAATCTCGATGCACCACTCCTCTGAGGACAGACCTTGGCATAATGCCCTTGTTGTTTGCATACGTTACACCTGCCCACTACACCTTGACATTGTTCTGTGGCATGCTTACCTCCACAAGTACTGCAATATCCACTTGCCACCTCTAAACTCTGGCCAAAACCTCTCTGTCTTGACCCGCTGGAGCTCGAAGAACTGCTCCCTGCCCTCTTAAACTGTTTACCCTTTGCTTTCAACTGATCTTTGCGTCCGCTGCTGCTACCACCACTTTCGAATCGGGGAGAAGGAGTTTGGGATGGAGGTAATGGCGGTCTCGGACTCGGAGCAACATACGAAACACTCCGTTGCCTAAGCAATCCTGCTTCTGCTCCTTTGGCACGGTTCAATGCTTCAGCGAAACTATTGGATCTCCCAGTATTGACCAATGTAAAGACATCAGGATTTAAGCCATTTATAAACTGATCTGCCATGGCCTCATCATTACCTGAAACGTGAGGTGCAAAGCGAAGCAAAGAAGAAAATTGAGCAACGTACTCTTCAATGTTCAATTGCCCTTGCCTCAGGTTTGCAAATTCAGCGCCTTTATCTTTGCGATAGGATACAGGGAAGAATCGCTGATAGAACTCCGTCTTGAATGCTTTCCATGTAACCTCGGTGCCACGCTGTTCTAGTACTCTCCTTATATTCACCCACCAATACTTAGCCACATCTTGCAGTTGATGGCCAATGAGTTTCACTCGCTTCTCGTCGCTATATTCCAGAGACTCGAATAACATCTCAATGTCCTCAAGCCAACTTTCACACTCGATGGCATTTTCGGTACCTTTTAATGTGGGAGGTCGAAAGGATTGGAATCGCTTCAGCAACGTCTCCATGGGCGTAGCAGTGACATCCATCGTATCTCCGGATGTGCTCCCCTGTTCTGGCGCTAAGGGTCGTAAGGGAACGGCTGCTCTTCTAGGAGGCATGTATCTAATAATTCAACTGATTAGAATACAAGATATACAACTGTCTCAGCCCTCCACTAGTCAGTTACCTCTGATCTAGAATCGGTTCTGATTCAGTCTTTACTAACACATGCTGTAATACAAGTCAGATAATCATACAACATGCAATAATGAAAGCACTAAATCATGCTAGCACATCATAAAGCAAGGAAGAAAACTCGATCTACCCCGCTCATTCCATTCTATCTCAATCTATAGAACCTATGGCTCTGATACCACCTGTTGTGGGGACCCGGGCTCTAATTCTTTTCTTTTGGGATTAAATGGATCATTACTATAAAAGTGGGTCAAATTTTTGCTTTTACATTAAATCAAATGAAAGCTAACATAAGAAGTCTCTATGTTATTCAACAACATATTATACAAACATAAGATACAATATGTCTTGTTCTATCCATATTCGACAACTAGTAATTAAATACAATACATATCAAAAGTACAACTACTAGTCTTTTCTGCTAGGCCCGTGATCACCACGCTATGTCCGTCTCTCATCCTCTGCGTGACCCAGATCCTGCCCCACCTGTTGTTATGCACACATACAGACATAACAACAGCCGGAAAACCGGTGAGAACAAATCCCAGTATAAACATGTGACATGCATATAAACAATCTAAACATGAAACATGCTATCATGAATGACATCATATGCACATGCAATGCAATGCGAATCAAACCATGTCTGGACTCGACTCGACTAGAACTCTAGGGATCCCGGTGTGAATAAGACGTCACTACCTACCCTCCAATCGGGGTAATGAACGTCTCATTCCTAGACTTCGGTCTGAGCTGTATCAACGGCGGCAATAAGAGTAATACCTACTCCTATGCTGAGATACACCGAAACGTCTAGCTATTTGACAATGCCTGTCAAAGACTCTCCTAGCTTAAATGCAATGAATATCAATATGTAAACAAAGTATAATCATATTCATAGCTGAATATCACACTGATCATACATGCTTGAATACAATTCTGAAATCAAAGCATAAACATGTTAAAAGATTGAATATAATGCTATACACAATTCATAAACATGTTACAATATATCTAATAATACTAGTATGTGATTTTGGTTGGGAAACTCAAATAATATCTTATTTGAGTTACATCTCCCCAAACAAAACATGACTTATACCTTTCTTTGTTAAACCTTTAACGATGTCGAGGTCTCGATGTCGAAATGAGGTAAGATGAATCTGAAATGGAATGTTGATACACAATTTATCAATTACTAATCCAAATCAACACCTATACTACCATTCACTACTTGATCTCAGTATCATGTCAACTGCACAATCTCTATAATAAACAATTACATCAATTTCCCCAATTCATAACTGATAATGGTATAAATCTGGTATCAAAACCCAATCAATTCAACTCTAAAATTCATAACAATTCTATACGGTGTCCGTTCTTAAATCCGGTTGTAATTATACGATGTCTAATATGTCAGAAACAACATATATGAATCATCTCTGATTCCTACAATATCATAATTTCAAGCCATGCCAAAACATAGTAAAACTTACGTCCACGCGTAGCCTGTAACGATAGAAACACGGTACCCAAGTCGGATTTCAATTCTAACGGACGGATTGAAGACTACCGGCGCAAGAATTTCTAAAAGCTTCACGGAGCTTTCTCGTTCTGATTCTTATCAGATTTTTGAGGAAAAATCGTTATATATATCGCCCCTTGCATGCAAAGCTACGTGGCTCATTCTTGCCAATTCTGGTTTGGCGCTCGGGCGGTCGAAACTTACCGCCCGGGCGCGAGCTCGGCGCTTGGGCGGTAAGATTCTACCGCCCGGGCGCGAAAGGTTCTGTCCGAAATGCTAGACTCTGGCGCTCGGGCGGTCATAAATTACCGCCCGGGCGCCACACCTTCTGCCCGAACGTGATGCCATGGAACATTGGCGCTCGGGCGGTCACTTTCTACCGCTCGGGCGCCACAAGTTTTGCCCGAAATTGGTGAAATTTATATTCTTTATCCAATCTGGTCTCGTAGTGGCCCGTTTACAGTTATATCTATTTAATTCACTAATCTCATAGCAAATTACGATAATCAAATCCTCGGGCATTACAACGGTCGAGAAGACGACGAGAGAAGACGAGTTTAGCGTGGTGATTCCGGACTTATTGTAGATTTGATTTTAATACTTGAAAATTAGTATTTGAACCTTAGAGTCAGGTTGTACAGTGTTGTACATTTATGCTGAAATGTAGTAATATACAGATAAGTATACTATTTAAATGCCATTACCTTTCGCACTTGTATTTAAAAAGGAAAAATTTTTAGACCCTGTTTATCAGAACTGATAATTAAATCCCAAAGATGATTAATAAGAAAGATCAGCATTCGGGTCCCCACAACAGGTGGTATCAGAGCGATAGATCCTTTAGATTGAGATAGTCAGAGTTGATAGATTCTTTAGACTGAGATAAGAGAGAAGGAGCGGGGTAGATTGAATTTTCTTTCCTTGCATGTGATTTTAAGCATGAGAATTATTTCAATGTTGACTTACATTGTGAGTGCTAGCATGATTTATTGCTTTCCCTATTACATGTTGTTTGTTATCTGAGTTGATTGCAGCATGTAATTACTAAGCCTGAATCAGAACCGAGTCTAGATCAGAGGTATATGATCAGAGGAGGGCTGAGACAGATTGTATAGGGTATGTACTAATGTAGTATCCCGATGCCTAAATTGAGTAATTATTGGATTAATTATATTCTGCGAGTTCGGAAGGAACGAACCAGGATCGGACCGTCCGAAGAGGTTCGGATCGTCCGAAGTGGGTTCGGATGGACCGTTCGGTTCGGTGTCAGACCGAGTCTTGTCAACAGTAGACCGTGTCAGGGTTCGGATCGTCCGAAGAGGTTCGGATCGTCCGAAGACAGGTGGCTGGACACGTGGAAGACATGCAGAGTTCGGAACGTCCGAAGTGGATCGGATCGTCCGAAGTGCACAGGATCGGATCTTCCGAAGTGTATCGGATCGTCCGATCGTCGTCTATAAATAGAGGCGCGAGGCTTCACTTTTCAATTACCAATTCCGAGAGTTCCAGAGCGTTTTAGTCGTTTCTGATGGGTTTCTAGCTTTTCCCGAGGTTCGGGCACTAGCAGGGAGCTACTGGCTTTGTAGCGGAGCTGTGCTCTAGTTGGGAGCTAGCGGCATCAGTGGGCTGACTACGGACGCAGGTATGGTTCTAGGTTCCCTTGAGATTTGGAAGTATCTATTAGTCTAGTTAAGGCTTTTAGATGTGGTTTAGTGATATGGTATCACTTGGGTTGTAGGCTTGATTCTAGGGCTGATTGCTAGGATCTACTGGTTTGAGGTACGGAAGTACTATCCGAGATATCCTGGTTGAGTATGCTTTACTATGTGTTGCATGTTTATGTGTTGCATTATTATCTGACATATGATGCATGGTTTATTATGCGGCATTTGCATAATCATGTTGGGCCTGTTTATCTTTTGAGATAGCCTGTTCAGAGGGTGCTCAGCCCTCGGTTGTTGTGGATGGTTGGACCCCGTTGGCCGACGGTGGTCAGGATACCGGTATATCCACAGGTTTATGGTATGGGAGCCACCTCCTGGTGCGACGGCGCAGAGTGCTACATACCTTGACGTCATTTGCCTGAGCAGTTTTTCGTTATACCCAGACCCTGGTATCCAGTACATTTTGCATACATGCATGTCATAGTCTTGTATACTCATGCTTTCGGTACTGAGCGTTTTATGCTCACGTCCTCGGTTTATCTCTGTTTTGGACACCCTATTCGATGGGGCAGGTCCCAGGCTGGACGGTCCAGGAGGGAGAGGACAGGGAGCTAGCAGGGGTTGACCTGTAGTTGCTGGTATTTTATTCTTGGGATTTAGTTTGATTTGGTTGTTTTAGTATTCGTACTTACTGATTCGATCGGGCTGTATATGTTGTTTTTCCGCTGTTTATCTGATTCAGTTTTATTAAGTTAATTGCATGCTTAAGTTCTGATTAGTAGGTGATTCTGGAACGGGTCACTACAACTAATCTGTTTGATTATCAGATATACCGCCTCGGAGATTTCCAGAAAGGGGTAGTACTTCGTCTGAACAGATGGATGCATTAGAAACTCAATTAGAAGAAAAGATGAAAGAGTTTCAGTTATTACAGCCGCCGGTTTTGAGTGGTACTGAGGCATCTGAAGATTGTCATAACTAGGTTGATGATATAGAAATCTTGTTTGATTTACTTGATTGTACAGATGAACAGAGGGTTAAAATGGTGCCTTACCAGTTACGAGAAGCCGCCAGGAGTTGGTGGATTACCAGTAGAAGAATGTGGGCACAGAGAGGTACAGTGATGTCGTGGGAAATATTCAGAACTAAATTCTATCGAAGATTTTTCTCAGCTTCGTACCGAGAGGACAAGAAATTAGAGTTTGAGAATTTGAACCAAGGTCAGTTATATATTGATGAATATACTGCCAAATTCTCTACTCTACTGCATTTTGCTCCTCAGATAGCTGGAAATGATGAAGTTGTAGTAAATCAGTTCATCATAGGGTTGAACTCGGAGGTAGTTGCATTTATGAATTTGCAGCGACCTTACCATTTTGCTGATATCTTGAGTAGAGCGAAGAGAGCGGAGGCGAGTCTGATTAGACAACTGACAAGGTTGTGTGTGAAGCCATTTCAGACACAACAATCCCCTCTTCGATTTGATCACGGCAGTACGAGTGGGAAGCAAGATGTGCTGAAAGCTCGAAAGAAACCATTCAAGAAGATGGGAAGTGGTTACTCTAGCTCCAGTGGTTCTAGCCCGAGTTATACTGAATTGTATTGCAGAACTTGCGGAGGGAGACATCCCACCGAGCAATGCCAGGGAGTGACTGGTAGATGCAATATTTGTGGACAGCCGGGACACTTTGCTAAAGTCTGTCCCCAGAAGCGTTCCCGAAGATTGTAGGGAACAGAGTTCAATTGAAAACACAGATCCAGAATTCACAACAGGTACTACTCTTTATGATTCTATTGCATATGTATTGATATATACTAATGCATTTGTTAAGAATATCTTTGACTAAGTTGCATGGAAATATGCTGTATCTGTGGGGCTGGTGTGTACTGTAGTATTGATGTCCTTGCTTGTTGAGGAAATGTTGATATCAGAGATTTCTATATATATTGTATACTACAGTAAGATGAGAATGAGATTGAGCTAGATTATGATGTACTTGTGTTCTGATTTGACTGCATTAGTGATATTAATATGCTGAACAAGTACAGACATATTGTAGAATTTTTCCAGAAATGATAAGAGTCAGACCAGAAATGGATGATCAGTGGAGATACCACGATAAGAATTCTAGATTTAGAATTCCTTTGATATCTGTATTGTATATGACTCGATTAATACAGAAAGGAGCAGATTGCCTCCCTATGTATTCAGTAGACCTACTGAAATCGAGCCTAGCATTTGCAGATTTGCCAGTGATATATGAATTGGCTGAGGCTTGCCTAAATAAGATTTTAGAATTTCTTTATATCAGAAAGATAGATTTCAGAATTGAATTCAGATCAGATATTGAGTGTGTTTTAGAATTCAGCACAGAATAACATTGAATGTACAGAATGATACAGAATGAATTGAAAGATCAGTAGAAGAGTACCGACCAAGAGTTACAGTTGATTTAGTGTTTTTCTTTGGCATGTGTCAGTGTATTCAGAGATGTTCTGATGACTCTATGCTCATTGTATCTATGAGATTTTGATATATTGAAGCATCTGATTGATTGAATCGAATATTTGAAGATTGTATTGAATATTATGAGAAATGTGATGATTGTATACAGAAATTGTTCAGATAAGAATCTTGCTTGAAACAGATTGTATTCAGAATATGTGTTATCTGAAGTTAGTATATAGATTGACTTTGACACAGTTGAGATTGTGATCAGTGACTGATAAGATATTGATATCAGAAAGACCAGAAATTTCAGAATGTCAGAATTGTCAGAGATATATTTTATCTGATTTGGTCGATTATTTTATTTGACTGTTGCTTTATATCTGCTGAGGATTGTTATTGCTCTAAATCAGTATTTGAGACATCTTATATTGTTTTGGGGGGCATATTTTATTTGCAGATGAGATATACCAGTTGATCAGAATGACATGAAGATATTTATCAGAAATCCTTGTTTTATGAGTTCACTGAACTCACTAGATCTGTGTAGGATATTGATATTTCGTTTCTGATTTGATATTACTGTGTTTTGAATCCGTATATGCTACAGATTAGTGTGAAATAGAAGGAGTATATACAGTTTCAACCGAATCAGAGTTGAATTCAAGAGCTACATTAATTCAAGAATATGATCAGAATGTTTAGAACTAGATTTCAGTAATCAGAACATAGTAACAGATATGTGATTTTGTGTTTTGTATGAGATTGATTATCTTGTGATATCAGAATGTGTCAGAATTGTACAGCAAAGCTTGATGTTGATAGTCAGAGCCGAATACCAGGTAGGTATTTTCTCTTTAATTTATGTTATTAACTGATTTGTGTATATCAAATAGTTCGAAGCAGAAAGAACAGATATTGTCAAAAGCTTACAGTCATGGATTCAGTGTTCAGTCTGATGACTGAAAATGTATTGTATTCGAACAAATAGTTGTGATATAGACCGATGAGATCAGTTATAACAGAATTGTATTGAAATGTTGGCAGAAATTGTACTGATATGTCTGAATTGCTAACAGAAAAGACAGAAAGATAAAAATCAAAAGACTTATTACAAAATTGTACAGTTCTAAATAGAAATGGGAGTACATTTCTATGACTTTTATAATGACATTACTGCCATTTTCTACAGATTGTGATATGATATAATTAAGATTGACAGATTGTTCAATCTATATCTATCAGTTTGTACCAGATCACGTACAAACACGACCCAATGACACAGATTGATATCAGAAAAGTGGTCAGAAAGATCAGAATGCCACAGTTGATTATGTCAGATTATGATTTTGCTTGAGTTGTATTCGTGATAGAGTATATCATGAACTCTCTCTTAGATTGCTTCACAGATTGACAGGCAGTCAGAATGTATTATCCAGATGTTAGACGATTTTGGCATTATACAGCTTTAGTGCTGGATGTTAGCACTAATTGATATGACTTATTATCATGACGTGACAATAGCTATCAGCTTATCAGATGGATAATGAGATAGTTATAGCCAAGACAGTATACGATGAGTACTACAGATTTCTTTTGAAGAAAGTTCGAAGGCAGATAAAGATAGTTCAGAATGAACAGATTTAAGAACCCAACGTCGGATGATGACGATTGGTATTTGAAGTTAAAGATGGTATACGTGCTTGATTGAGATAAACAGATTTGATAACAGCTGATGGTAATGTTTTGTTATGAACTGTGATTGGTTTATACGGATGTTGTATAACCAACATGACAAGATTGATTTGGTCAGAAGGACTAGAGAAGTATTATGATATTGTACTTAGTGAATTCTTATTCCAGACGGGAATCAGATATGGGAGTTTTGGATTAAACTCTGTTATGCATTTCTTCTGATATCTCTGAATTGATTGTTATGAGTTCGAGGACGAACTCCGATCTAAGAGGGGGAGAAATGTAAGGCCCGAGAATTACAGAATTGATAACCAAGATTATCGATCATCATTAATGTGAGACTCGGAAGATATGAGAACGCATGACATGCAAAGAGGGAGGAAAAGAAATGAGAAAATAGGGTTTGCAAGACCGCACCTGCGCCCAGCACAGGAGTGCACCCGCGGTCACGCAAATGTGGATTTTTGGAAGTGAGGCCGAAGCCACACCGCACCCGCGGTGCCAGACACGACCGCACCTGCGGTGCATGGACAGAAAGTTGGCAAATTTATGCGAAGCAGGACCGCACCCGCGGTAAGAACAGGACCGCACCCGCGGTCAAGCTTCGGGAAATTCTGGATATAGCTGACGAGACTGGACCGCACCTGCGGTGCATGTATGACCGCTCCCGCGGTGCGACGTGCAACATGAAAAATGAGACACGTCTCCTGCTGTTGCATGTAGTATATATAGGTGGAGCTCGTTCTTCTCTTCCTCAGAACAGCATAAATTCGAGAAAAGTTTAGGGAAAAAGGGTGAAAATCCTTACGCCTTTTGTGGAAGATCCATGTATCAGAATTTGAATCCGAACGCAGATTCGTGCTCCTCCCTTCGATAGCTACGTAAGGACGTAAGTTTTGTTACGTTTAAACATGATTTGAAATTATGATATTGTCAGAATTGAATATGATTCAGATATGGTGTTTTTACAACCGTAGACCTTGTAGAATTGAAGTCAGATTAAAGAACAGACTGTTTCTGTAATTGTTATGATTTTTGAAAGATATTGACTGAAATTCGATATCAGATTTAGGTTATTGTTGAGATTATGAGTTATATAAGTATTGATTATACGTTCTAGAATTATATTTGTGATGTTCAGATTGACGGGGTTATTCAGATTGTATTGTTATGCCGTCGAAACATCAGTTGAGTTAGATTGATCAGATTCAGATATGATTAAGATTAGATTGTGATATTATTGATATGACTCAGATTGTATCTTGTTCAGACATTGATCAGATTGTATACTGATTTGAGTATTGATCAGAACATGGTGTATATTGAGTTATTCACTGATACAGGGTATTCGATATTGTCATTTCAGATTTGAAATGGACAGAGTTGAATACAGGTCATCGTCTTCGTCAGATAGGGAAGACAAAGGTATAATTCATGTGATATTTGGGAAGATATAACTCAAATCAGATCTTATTTGAGTTTCTCAACTAAATCACATACTAGACTTATTGTTTATCTTTTGATATGATTATGATTTGCATATAGAATTGTATTCGAATCTTTTGAGATAATTATGCATTGTTTACAGATGGTTATGCATTGCATTTGAGATAGGAGAGTTTGACAGAAACAGTCAGACTTCTAGACGTTCGGTGTATCGTTACATAGGAACAGACACCGTCCTATTGTAGATTATTCGATACAGATATGACCGAAGTCTAGGAATAAGACGTACGTCACCCCAATCGGAGGGTAGGTGGCAGACAGTGACGTCTTATTCACCCCGGGATCCCTAGAGTTATAGTTGAGTCGAGTCTAGACATGATTTGACTAGAACTGCATGTGATTAGAAATGTGGTTTCATAGACTATGGAACCCATGTTTATTGCTTTCAGTTATGATAGCATGTTTATATGAATTGATTTAAAGTGCATGTTTATCTGAATTGAGTTGCATGCTTATTTTGAGTAGATTTCATAGATTATGAAATCTATTACTTTTGAATATGTTCATGATAGCATGTTTTATGATTTAGATTCTTTATATGCATGCTTACCATGATTTATACTGGGATTTATTCTCACCGGAGTATCCGGCTGTTGTCTTGTTTTGTATGTGTGCATGACAACAGGTGGGGGCAAGATCAGGGTCGAGAAGACGACGAGAGAAGACGAGTTTAGCGTGGTGATTCCGGACTTATTGTAGATTTGATTTTAATACTTGAAAATTAGTATTTGAACCTTAGAGTCAGGTTGTACAGTGTTGTACATTTATACTGAAATGTAGTAATATACAGATAAGTATACTATTTAAATGCCATTACCTTTCGCACTTGTATTTAAAAAGGAAAAATTTTTAGACCCTGTTTATCAGAACTGATAATTAAATCCCAAAGATGATTAATAAGAAAGATCAGCGTTCGGGTCCCCACATTAAGTTTTTGAGGTATACTAAATGTCTTGTGACCAAATTATGTTTAGGATTGGAAAACATTAAATTATGAACGGGGACCAATCCGCCCGTTAAATTATGAACGGGTTTAGATCGAGATTGGAAAGCGTTAAATCATGAATGTGGACCAATCAGCCCGTTAAATTATGAATGGGGATCTCATGTATGTGGCAGTGGATACGCCCCTATCATCCCAGTACTGTGGTTTAGTCTGATCAGGCGATTACGTTATGAGTCACTTGTATTGAAACATATCTCTACGCAAAATGATGAAGTTATGTATGTTCAAGTATGCAAGCATGTTTAAGAAAAGTTTATGGCACGTCTAAGTATGTATGTACGTATGTTCAAGTTTTATCTTGCAAGTTCAAGTTTTAGTATGTATGTCCTATTTTAAAGTTGCATGTGATTTTATTATGTAGTACTTGTTACCTCCAGTTTATACGTGTTGAGTCTTTAGACTCACTAGACTTGATCGATACAGGTGAGGATGTTTATAAAGAGGCTAGAATGGGGACCAAGGAGCAGGCTTGAATTGAGCGGGAGGTTAAACCCGAGGACCATCATGTTTTAAGTCTTATGAAAACATTTATTACTTTTGTCAAACTTTAAACTTCAAATCTTGTTGCAACAACTTGTGAGACGTACAGTTTATTTCTTTTATCGAATTTTGAATGTTCAAGCTTATTTAAGAAAATTTTAAATTTTTCTCAAATTTTAAGTAATAAAAGTACGGTACATCACATGATCTGTTTATAAATAAATGTTAAACTTTCGCTGTAAAATAATTGTACATATTTGAAATAAGAATGTAAAAATTTGTATATAATCTTTTAATAATAGTAGAAAATATTTAAATTTTTATCTACAATATTTTTTTAATGGTAAAAATAAATATAGCAGTTCAATAAAGAAGTATTGTAGAAAATGTGGCACTTAGTAAGGAAATAATTATGAATTCCTAAACCGGACGCCACAGAGGTGGTATCAGAGACAGATTTCTTAGATTCTAGAGACAGGAGCCTAAGGTTTATTATAATGTCATACGTTAATCTTTATATTTTTGTAACGCCCCGAAAATTTAAAAGTCCACGCGAACCACATGCACGAGTTATTAAATTCCTTTGTATTTTAACTAAATGTTTTAATTGCACAAATTAATTATGTTGTGCATATTTACATGTTTAAAATATATTTTTCTACATGGTTGCATTAAAATATATTTTTAAAGGTTATTCGAGTTGCGATCGAGGAACGGAGACAGAGGGCTGAAAATATAAAAATGTTTTTATTAAATAATTATTTTAATTATTTAAAATATGGTTGATGGTTTTTCATATTTTTGAAGGTAAGGGGTTTTGAGGTGATTTTATACGCGGGACGTAAATTTTATCAGTATTGGTTTTTCAATAAAAATGCGAGCTTTTTGGCAACCCGACTAATAAATTCACAATTTTATTTAAACAAAAACTTTGCTAATATTTTATTTAATTCTAGTTAAGACTAATGGGCTTAATTTAGAGGCTTAATAGGCCTAAAGCCTTGTTGGTATTTAATTAACCTATATGATATATTAAACTCCTAAAAACCCTACACTTGCATCTCAATCACACGGCCACACACTTTGCACACATCAAAACTCTCCCCATCAACATGAAACACACGGCACCCGCCTCCACAATTTGAAGAGAAAAATCGGTGGAAGCTTCAAAGAGAATTCAAGCCAAGGTTCTTGTCCGTTCTTCGAAAATCGTCGACGAATAATCGTGCGTTTAAAACGCAAAGACACGCCATATTCTCCTTTTACTCATCATCACACTATAGTATTTGTTTATGCATGATTTTTTTTGGAAAAACATAGCACACAAGATAAATTTTCGTAACTACATGCTTATGGATTCTAAATTAGTGTTTTTATTTTCCAAATTCATGTTTTATATGTGTTAACCTTGATCAGGACATGTTTAGACATTGCTTACATGAATATAGAGTCTTAGAAAAACACAAAAACGTGGGAAATCATGAAACATGAAAGCTGGAACCACACTTGTCCTGTTGTGTCTTGTTGGTTCAAAGTTTTGGGAGTACAAGGCCGGGGCTTGGTTCGGTTGTTACCACCCTTGTTACCTTGGCTAACCCCTGGAAAAGAGTCCTAGCCATGCTAGGACTCGAGCTAAGGGGCTTGGGAGGAGTCCTTGACAGCAAGGACTCCTACCCGAGAGAAGCCAAAAAGGGACGCGCAGGTTCTGTGCTTGTTGCATGCTATTGGGCTCGGTCCAGGGGGCCTGGGCTGCGTCAAGT
This sequence comes from Primulina eburnea, assembly GCF_022965805.1. Taxonomy (NCBI): domain Eukaryota; kingdom Viridiplantae; phylum Streptophyta; class Magnoliopsida; order Lamiales; family Gesneriaceae; genus Primulina; species Primulina eburnea. Next base: position 35,093,437 of record NC_133105.1, read on the forward strand.
CGAGTCCTTAGGGTCTTAATTCAGGGCACAATGGGTTGGTTCAGTGGTTGGGTTTGTTGGTGGGGTCCTGTAAGCTAGAACAAGAGTCCTTGTCATTATGCAATTCTCGGCCAGATTAGGTTAGGAGAGTGGGGGCTTCTTTTTTCTTTTTGGGGTGTTTTCCGTTGGATCCTTGGGTCCAGTAGGGTACTCTAGTGTGTTGGTCAGGGTTTGGATCAACATGGCTCGGGGGTGACTGGATAAAATCAAGAGATGGCTCGGGGTCGAAGATTTTGTGTCATATTAGGGTTTCCTAAACTTAAGAACTTGAAAAACGGCTCACGGGGGTCGAGTCATGGTTTATAGGGACTAAAATAATATAAAAATACTAAATTTAGAATTTAGTAATTTTATATTAAAGTTTGGGATTTTTCGAAATTAAAACGCCTTCAAAACGTCTAATTACGAATTAATTCAAAAGCCTAGTTTTTAAGCTAAATAAAATTATGGGAATTTTAATTTAGGCTTAAAAAATTATTTTGGACATGTTAGAGCCAAGAAAATCAAGAAAACGTCAAAAACGTAAAATGTCACGTCCAGGGGTAAAACGGTCTTTCTACACTGGAAAATTAGTAAACGTCATGGCAGTGCCCTATTTGCTGTTTTATATGCTAATATGATTATGTAACATATTTATGAATATTTACATGTTGAAATATGATTTTTAAATGTTCATGGATTATTAAGGGTTAAATTGGACATTTAAAAGATATGATGCATGCTTGGTTTCAAAATAAAAATGATATTATATGCATGTTTTTATTAAGTAATGATAACATGTTGAAGGACGTGAAGGGATTGTGACTACTACATGTTGGAAATATCGTGAGGGTTATGGTCCCAGTGGGAGCCCGACGATCGTGTTTCTTTGGATACGGATACGAGTACGAATATGAATATGTTAATACGTAGGCCAGGGCCCAGTTGACCGGTGAGAGTGTTGCTGGTGTCCCCCACTGCCCAGTATTGTGGTCTTTTAGATGGATACATCGCCCAATACGATCAATAATACGAGTCACAATCACGATCTGAATTCAACAAACACGAACATGAACATGAATATGAATATGGATATGAATATGAATATGAATATGGATATGAATATGATTGTGTTTATGTGACATGGTTATGTTTTTGAAAATGTATAAGTTTAAAGTTTATTCTTTATTAAGAAAATGATATTTGAAGAACAAGTATTTTTCACTGTTATATGTTAAATGTATTACGTACTACTTGTTATCAAGGATAGGACATGCTGAGTCTTTAGACTCACTAGGTGTGTATGATGCAGGTGATATAAATAACTAGGATATTGAAGGTCTTGACGAGTGACTTGCTGGACTGTCAGTGCACATAACCCGAGGACCAACGCTTCTATTTCCGCATTTAAGTTTACGATTTTAAGTTAAAGATTTTTACGACATTTTATTTTATGCTTTTTGAGAGATTTTGAGAGGTTTAGTATGAGCTACACTTTTCAACATTTATTACTTTTTAGGTTTGGTAAAATGATTTACGATTTCATGTTTGACTAATCCCTTTGGATTTTCAAGTACTAGTTGGATGTTTTATTTTAAAAATGGTGACAAGATATCTTAAAGTATTTATATATATATATTTTTAATTATGGAGATTAAGGAGAGAAAAAAAAATTTCTAGTACTTTTTAAGAAAACGAATAAGGAGACGTTTCATTTTTCCTCATAATTGAAATGTCTCCTTTCAGGATGACGGAGTCTAGTGGGACATCAAGGAAAAAATAAACTATAATCATCAAACAAATGGATGAAGAAATAACAAAATTAAGCAAAGAAAACTCGGATTTGAAATGCCCAGTGAATATGTATTGGGAGCATTTTGAAACCTTTGGAACAACTGAAACTTTTCATGGATTTATTGAAGAACGGATGAGGGCTGATAATCTAGCATATCCGGGAGATTTGGGTCATGTACTATATGAAAGAGACCGTACCCTTATATATTCACTAGACATGCATGAATTCTATGACCGAGGTTTGATTAGTTTCTTAAAAGGTGTATCACACCCTTCGATCCACATTGACCACTAAATCATGCATGGGCGTGAACTGGTTTTATCAATCTATCCAAGGAATGGAACTTGGTGTTATCAGGTCATCTTACACAAATCAAGATAATCAGACCATAGCTCCTCTCATCACTAACACATTTGAAATCGGAGGTAGTAGTTTGACTAAAAATATTCCACAGTATGTTCCAGCCCCTTTTGTAGAATATCCTGGAGTCATGAATACAACAATAGATCAAAAACCCTTTATGATAGAAGATTATCTGTTGCAGTCACCTGAAGTTGAATTTCTTCCTGACCTAACGGAAGAAAGCTTTGTATTTGGAGTAAATGAACTTGTTCCGATGACTATCATACCTGAAGATGAAAATGTTAATGAGCTTAGTTATGAACCGGACCCAGTTGAACCATATACATCACTGCCAAATATGGATCAAAATGTTACCATGGGAACCACAGGCACAAATTAAGGCACGAGCCACATAACTTTTATAGATCTCTCAGACGACGAGACATGAAGACAATGACTATTTGACATTAGTATATAACTAATATTAATAATCATCATCTTTTGTGGGTATGATGATTATCAAGGTCATCAGTTTTTGTAGGCATGATGACCCCGTTTGCTAGTTTTGTTTGTATTATGCTTGGGTATTGTAAATATTTGAAACATGTCTTGTTTATAAATAAAACTGACTGCTTACCCTATGAAATAACTATGTACATTAATGATATATATATATAGTGCAAGATATTTCATATTTTATATTTATGTGTTTAGAATGACGTCTTCACAAAATAGTACTCAAGCCAGAATCAGACAAGAAATTCCCTCTCAAGATGACCATAACTCGGCAATTGGTGGAAATTCCAGAAGCGCTCAACACAATCCCCCCAAAAACAAAACGTACAAAATATGTTTGAAATAATGCATCAATTTGTGCAGTTTTGTCAGCAAAATCCACCACGACCTCATGATCAAGCTCAAGAACATCACATTGAGGCAAATGATCGAGCTCTTAAGAGATTTTTGAGATTCAAACCACCAAAATTTGAAGGCAAATCAGATGCGTATCAAGCAGAATCTTGGCTAAGCAAAATCAACAAAATATTCTCTATTCTCAATTATTCTGAAGAACAAAAGGTGAATTTTTACACTTATTTGTATGAAGAAGCAGCTCACAACTGGTGGAATACGGTGGCACATAAGTGGATAAAGAATCACACACCAAAAACGTGGGACAATTTTCTGCAAACATTCGAAGGTAAATATATAACTCAAGTTATATTAAATACCCGAGAACGTGAATTTATGGATTTAGTCGAAGGTGACATGACCGTAGCTCAATATGAGGCTCTTATACATTATGCACCACACTACATGGAAGATGAGATAAGAAAAAGAAAAAGATTTGTTCAAGGATTAAATCTAGATATTCGTTGGGCAACATTGTCCACTGAAGTTGCCAGTTATGTTTATTGTAATGCCCAGGATTTGTTTATCTGCTAATCTGTAATTATTGATTAATGAATTGATATGATTAGAAGGACCATTCGAGACATGATTTGAGTTAGCATGGGAAGATAAAATGTGCGAGGAACAGTACCCCTCGCGCATATGCCGGACACTGATGCGCGCATATGCGCGAGATGGGCAGAGGACCTCGCGCATATGCGCGGAGGGTGTGCGCGCATATGCGCGAGTTGTGCTGAAAGTCTAGTGCATGTCCAGAGAACCTCGTGCATATGCGCGGAAGAAGGGCGCGCATATGCGCGAGCTGCCGAGAAGCTAAGCGCGGAGACCAGTAGGTCTCGCGCATATGCGCCGAGAGAAGTCGCACATATGCGCGAGACGTGCAGTATGTATATTGAGCCACATGGTCTCTTCCATATATATATATATATATATATATATATATATATATATATATATATATATATATATAAGTTACAATTCATTTAAAAAGGGACAACAAAAGGAAAACCGAAGGAAGCTCTGGAAAAATTATTCCTTGAATCTTAGAATCGCGATTGTGCAAAATCCGCCCGTTAGATTTTGAATTCGACTTCGGTACTGTGTTCTATCGACGCATGCTACAACTGGACATAAGATTTATTACGTTTTGATATTTTTTGAAGTTATGATATTGTCAGAATCGGATATGATTCCTATATGATGTTCTTGACATGTTAGACATTGTATAATCGAAACCGGATTGAATAACAGACACTGTATGAAATTGTTATGATTTTCGGAATGGCTTTGATTGAGAATTGATATCAGATTTGTATTATTGTTATCGATTATGAGATGTTGGAATTGATATCTGACTGATATTGTATTGCTGGGTATATTGAGTTTGTGCCGTTATGCCGTTGAAACAGAATTTGATTGAGTTATGATTATATCCAGTATTGATTTGAGATTGTATATTGATATTGTGCCTATTGGGAATGTCCTTCCAGATTGATATATCGAAGGATTCGAAGACAGATCAGAGTTGAACCCCAACGAGAGAAAGGTATAAATCAATGTTAACCGGGAGATCGACTGAAGTCAGATTAGACTCGAGTTTCCCAAAAACCACATACTTTATTTATTGCATTGATGTTTGCAATTCATGATATTGATATGCTTAGTCTATTGAGTTATAGCAAAGCGTGTATTGAGTCATGGACGGAGATGCCTAGTCATTGGCAGGACATGCCAAGTCGGCAGGATATGTCAAGTCTTTGGCGGATATGCCAAGATACTAGATGTGTGATTTATATCGATGTGTGCTTAGGAGCAGATCGGCTTCTATCGCTGATATTCGATATGAGACAATGTCCAGGAACCGGGATCCCTAGATTAGAAATGAGTTGAGTCTGAGATGACGAGTCACGAGTAGATTTATAGTTTTATATCAATTCATGTTTTTGGATTTGATACATGTTATTGATGACCGTTTATGCTTTTATATATGTTTATATATGATTGCATGTATATTGGGATTATATTCTCACCGGAGTTATCCGGCTGTTGTCTTGTTGTATGTGTGCATGACGAGAGGTGGGACAAGATCAGGGTGAAGAAGAGGATGAGATAGGACAGTTAGCATGGAGATCCGGACTTAGAAGTAGATCTGTTTCATTACCTGACATGTAGTGAATGAACAGTAGTTGTTATGATTTACTTTTGTACAGGACTTGTACTAAGATCTGGATATTGATCTTGTAAATGAAATATGATTTATTTCATATGTTGCGTACTCTTGTATGTTTAAAAAAAAATTAGACCTTGTTTATTTAATTGATCTAATCATTCCGAATGACGATGAAGAAATGAATTAGCATTCGGGTCCCCACAGCAGGTGGTATCAGAGCAGTAGGTCTGATTAGACTGAGATAGAAGCTAGTGAGCGGGGTAGATTGAGATTTCTTTTCTGCTCTTCTTATGCTAGCTTGTTTTACTGCTTTAAATGCATGTTTACCTGATTATCTGATTTGATTTGGTAATATGTATTATTGAGAATGAATCAGAACCCTTGATCAGCAGTAAGATGATCAGAGGAGGACTGAAACAGGTTTGTTGTATTTGGTTGCTAACCCTTTTGGTAATCAGATATGCCTCCTCGAAGAGTACCAGAACAGGGTAGCACTTCAGCTAATCTGATGGATGTCACAGCTACGCCGATGGAAACGTTACTGAAGAGGTTTCAGTCGTTCAAACCGCCAACCCTGAAAGGAACATAAACTTTTGTTGACTGTGAGTGTTGGCTAGATGACATTGAGATGCTGTTTGATTCCTTGGATTACACAGATGAGCGTCGAGTCCGACTGATAGGACACCAGTTGCATGATGTTGCAAAGAATTGGTGGATCACTACAAAGAGAGCGTTGGAACATCGAGGTACGAATATCACTTGGAATGTCTTTAAATCTGAGTTTTATCAGAGATTTTTCCCAGTGTCGAACAGGAAAGACAAGGGGGCAGAGTTTGCTAATTTGAGACAGGGTCAGCTGAACATAGAGTAGTATGTGGCCAAGTTATCTACCTTGTTGAGATTTTCTCTACATGTTTCCGAGAATGACGAGGCTGTGGCTGATCAGTTCATCATTGGGTTGAATCCTGAAATCTTTACATTGGTGAACACCGGGCGACCAAATAACTTTGCTGATGCCCTGAACAGAGCCAAGGGAGCCGAAGCCGGTCTGATGAGACAGAAAGGAGCTTCGTATGTTCCTCCAGCACCAAGACCACAGCAACCACCTCCCAGATTTGAGAGTGGCAGTAGCAGTGGTGGAAAGAAATATTTTCTAAAAGCCAGAGGAAAATAGTTTAAGAAGTCTGGCAGCAGTTCTTCTAGCTCCAGTGGTTCACGACAGAGTCAGAGTTATACCGGGGCTTATTGCAAAACTTGCTGAGGGAGACATCCGACTTAGAAATGCCAGGGAGTGATTGGTAGTTGCAGTATCTGCAGACAGCAGGGACACTTTGCCAGAGTTTGTCCACAGAGAGGTTCTCAGGGATCCCATGTAGCAGAGTCATCTGGATCAGTGGCTCAGACAGATAGACGATCATCTACAGTTCACTCCTTCCAGCCAGCACCGACGACTCCTCAGTCACAGCAGAGGCCAGGAGGAAGCCAGAATCTGAGCCAGCCTCCTAGAAAGCAGGCCAGAGTATTTGATTTGACAGATGAGCAGGCTCAGGAAGATACGGGTGCTTCCCATGTCGTTGCAGGTAACTGTTCTTTATGTGGTTACTCTGCTGATGTATTGATAGATACGGGTGCTTCCCATACGTTTATCTCTGAGCAATTTGCTTTGATGCATGATTTGCCTGTTGACTCATTATCTACTGTAGTGTCTATCTCTTCTCCTTTGGGGACAGGCTTGATATCAGTGAATTCTGTGAAACATTGTATACTACGGTATGACGGGCATGAGATTGAGTTAGACTGCATTGTACTTGGATTTTCTGATTTTGACTGTATAATCGTTATTGATATGCTGACCAAGTACAGAGGAATCGTTGACTGTTTCCTTAAGATGGTGAGATTCAGACCTGATATGGCTGAAGAATGGAAATTTCATGGTAAGGGTTCTAGATCTAGAATTCCTTTGATATCTGCATTGTCTATAACTCGATTGTTACAGAAAGGAGCGGAGATATTCCTTGTGTATTCAGTTGACGTACTGAAATCGAGTCCATCATTGGCAGACCTGCCAGTGGTGTGTGAGTTTGCTGACGTCTTCCCAGATGAGATTCTGGGATTGCCTCCGATTCGAGAGATAGACTTCAGCATTGAATTGGTACCACGTACAGTTTCGATTTCTAGAGCTCCGTACAGAATGGCACCGATTGAACTAAAAGAGTTGAAAGATCAGTTGGAAGATTTACTGGCCAAGGGGTACATCAGACCGAGTGTCTCTCCTTGGGGTGCTCCAGTATTGTTTGTGAGAGAGAAAGACGGTTCAATGAGACTCTGCATTGACTATCGACAACTAAACAAGGCTACTGTAAAGAACAAATACCCTTTGCCACGTATTGATGATTTGTTTGATCAGTTGCAGTGTTCTTCGGTTTATTCCAAGATCGATCTGATATCTGGATATCATCAGCTGAGAGTCAGAGATTTTGATATCTCGAAGACAGCGTTTAGAACCAGGTATGGCCATTATGAGTTTATATTCATGCCGTTTGGTTTAACAAATGCTCCAGCTGTGTTTATGGGTCTGATGAACCATGTCTTTCAGAAATATCTCGATTATTTTATTATTATATTCATTGATGATATTTTGATTTATTCGAAGAATATGATTGAGCATGCTGAGCATCTGAGAACTGTGTTGCGAATTTTGAGTGCTGAGAAATTATATGCAAAACTGTCGAAATGTGAATTCTGGTTGAGACAGGTTGTATTTCTAGGTCACATTATATCTGGAGATGGGATTTCTGTTGATCCCAGCAAGGTTGAGGCCGTGATTTCTTGGCCGAGACCGACATCAATGCCAGAGATTCGCAGTTTTATTGGTTTGGCAGGATATTACCGTTGATTTATTAAAGATTTCTCGAGCATTGCTAAACCTATCACGCAGTTGACTCAAAAGAATGCACCATTTGTTTGGTCAGAAGACTGTGAGTCCAGTTTAGAGTTGAAGAAGAGATTGACTAGTGCACCGATATTGACTATCCCCTCAGGTACTGGTGATGTTGTTGTTTATTGTGATGCTTCTCACAGAGGATTGGGTTGTGTTTTGATGCAGCGGGACATGTTATCGCTTATGCTTCGAGACAGTTGAAGCCACATGAGACTCACTATCCAATTCATGATCTTGAATTGGCAGCCATTTTATTTGCATAGAAGATATGACGACATTACCTATACGGTGAGAAGTTTGAGATTTATTCTGATCACAAGAGCTTGAAATATCTGTTTTCACAGTCAGAATTGAATATGAGGCAGCGAAGATTACTTGATTTATTGAAGGATTTTGATTGTGAAATAAAATACTATCTGAGGAAATCGAATGCAGCAGCTGATGCACTGAGTCAAAAGGTATGTTCTTTATCCTTATCGATGATTGGTGTTTCAAATTTAATAGAAGATTGATGTTTGTCTGGATTAGTATTTGAGACAGATCATAGACAGTTGAGATTATATGCTGTTCAAGTCGAACCAGAGCTGATTTTGAGAATTAAAGCAGCTCAGAAGGTTGGTTAGAACATTCAGAACTCGATATCGATGGTCAGATCAGGACATGGATCAGAGTATCAGGTACGTGACAGTGTATTGTATGTGAATAATCGTATTGTTGTGCCAGATGTTTCGGAGTTGAGACGAGAGATATTGTCAGAAGCGCACGGCAGTCGATTCAGTATTCATCCTTGTGGCAGAAAAATGTACAATGATTTGAAAAGACAGTTCTTGTAGAAATAGATGAAAGCTGATATTGCTAAATTTGTGTCCAAATGTCTGAATTGCCCACAGGTGAAAGTCGAAAGAAAAAGACCAGGAGGTTTGTTACAGAGCTTGTCGATTCCTGAATGGAAATGGGATCACATTTCCATGGACTTTGTGACGAAGCTACCAAGATCCTCCCGAGGTTGTGATGCGATTTGGGTCGTGATTGACAGATTGACCAAATCTGCATGCTTTATTCCGTACAAGATGACGTACCGACATGAATAAATGGCAGAGATCTATGTCAGAGAAGTGGTCAGATTGCATGGAGTGCCGAAGTCAATTGTTTCAGACCATGATCCTCGGTTTACTTTGAACTTCTGGCAGAATTTACCGCAGGCTCTAGGTACTAAGTTACATCTGAGTACCACATATCATCCTCAGACCGACGGACAGTCAGAGCGGACTATAAAGACACTAAAGGATATGCTGAGAGCTGTAGTGCTTGATTTTAGCACTGGTTGGCAAGATTCTTTGCCACTTTGTGAATTTTCGTACAACAAAAGCTATCACACGAGTATTGAGATGGCACCGTTTGAAGCGTTGTACGGTAAGAAATGCAGATCCCCTCTATATTGGGATGATATCCCTGAGGTTCCTGAGGTTGGACCTGATATGATCAGAGATATGACTGAAAAAGTGAAACTGATTCAGAAACAAATGATGACAACTCAAGACAGACAGGCCAAGTATGCCAATGTCCGACGTAGACCGTTGGTATTTGAGGCAGCAGACCGAGTATTCCTGAAGATTTCACCTTTCAAAGGAGTTGTCAGATTTGGCAAGAAAGGGAAGCTGTCTCCACGTTATATTGGGGACTATGAGATTCTCGAGAAGATAGGAGATCGTGTCTATCGACTCGGCATACCGTCTTCTCTATCTGATATACATGATGCCTTTCATGTATCTCTATTACGGAAGTATATTTCTGATGCTTCACATATTATTCAGCCTGAAGAGGCAGAGATGGATGAGACACTGAGTTACTTCGAGAAGCCAATTCAGATTCTCGATCGTAAAGAAAAGCAGCTCAGAACGAAGACTATTCCACTTGTGAAGATTCAGTGGAGTCATCATGGCATTGAATAAGCTACCTGAGAGACTGAATCAGATATGAGACAGATATTCTCAGAGTTATTTCACTGATGTGAGTTTTCTATTCAGCTTCTGTTATACCTTATTATAGATATGATTTGATTGCCTGTGATTTCGGAGACGAAATCGTATCTTGGGGGAGAGAAATGTAATGAACAGGATTTTTTTATCTGTTAAGCTGTAATAATTGATTAATGAATTGATATGATTAGAAAGACCATTCGAGACATGATTTGAGTTAGCATGGCAAGATGCAATGTTAGAGGAACAGTACCCTTCGCGCATATGCACGACACTGATGCGCGCATATGCGCGAGATGGGCAGAGGACCTCACGCATATGCGCGGAGGGTGTGCGAGCATATGCGCGAGTTGTGCGGAAAGGCTAGTGCATGTCCAGAGAACCTCGCGCATATGCACAAAAGAAGAGCGCGCATATGCACGAGCTGCCGAGAAGCTAAGCGCGGAGACCAGTAGGTCTCTCACATATGCGCTGAGAGAAGTCGAGCATATGCGCGAGACGTGCAGTATGTATATTGAGCCACATGGTCTCTTCCATGCATTGATATATATATAAATAAATATATATATATATATAAATAAATATATATATATATATATATATATATATAGAAGTTACACTTCATTTAAAAAGGGACAGCAAAAGGAAAACCGAAGGAAGCTCTGAAAAAATTATTCCTTCGCGGTTGTGCAAAATCCGCCCATTAGATTTTGAATCCGACTTCAATACTATGTTCTTATCGACGCAGGCTACAACTGGACGTAAATTTTACTACGTTTTCATATGTTTTGAAATTATGATATTGCCAGAATCAGATATGATTCATATATGATGTTCTTGACACGTTAGACATCTTATAATTGAAACCAGATTGAATAACAGACACTGTATAAAATTGTTATGATTTTCAGAATGGATTTAATTGAGAATTGATATCAGATTTGTATTATTGTTATCGATTATGAGATGTTGGGATTGATATTTCACTGATATTGTATTGCTGGGTATATTGAGTTTGTGTCGTTATGCCGTTGAAACAGAATTTGATTAATGAATTGATACGATTAGAAAGACCATTCGAGACATGATTTGAGTTAGCATGGGAAGATGCAATGTTAGAGGAACAGTACCCTTCGCGCATATGCGCGACACTGATGCACGCATATGCGCGAGATGGGCAGAGGACCTCACGCATATGCGCGGAGGGTGTGCGAGCATATGCGCGAGTTGTGCGGAAAGGCTAGTGCATGTCCAGAGAACCTCGCGCATGTGGGGACCCGGGCTCTAATTCTTTTCTTTGGGATTAAAACGGATCATTAATATAAAAAGTGGGTCAAATTTTTGCTTTTAACATTAATTCTAATGTTATATAACTCAAGAATACACCATAGATATTAACAACATAATCTATAACAAAGATACAAATATGTCTGGTTCCAAACCATATTCGACAACTAGTAATTAAATACAGTACATGCCAAAAGTACAACTACTAGTTCTTCTGCTATGCCCGAGATCACCACGCTATGTCCATCTCTCATCCTCTGCGTGACCCAGATCCTGCCCCACCTGTTGTTATGCACACATACAGACATAACAACAGCCGGAAAACCGGTGAGAACAAATCCCAGTATAAACATGTATACATGCATATAATCAATTAAACATGAAACATGCTATCATGAATGACATCATATGCACATGCAATGCAATGCGAATCAAACCATGTCTGGACTCGACTCGACTAGAACTCTAGGGATCCCGGTGTGAATAAGACGTCACTACCTACCCTCCAATCGGGGTAATGAACGTCTCATTCCTAGACTTCGGTCTGAGCTGTATCAACGGCGGCAATAAGAGTAATACCTACTCCTATGCTGAGATACACCGAAACGTCTAGCTATTTGACAATGCCTGTCAAAGACTCTCCTATCTTAGATGCAATGAATATCAATATGTAAACAAAGTATAATCATATTCATATCTGAATATCACACTGATCATACATGCTTGAATACAATTCTGAAATCAAAGCATAAACATGTTAAAAGATTGAATATAATGCTATACACAATTCATAAACATGTTACAATATATCTAATAATACTAGTATGTGATTTTGGTTGGGAAACTCAAATAATATCTTATTTGAGTTACATCTCCCCAAACAAAACATGACTTATACCTTCTTTTGTTAAACCTTTATCGATGTCGAGGTCTCGATGTCGAAGTGAGGTAAGATGAATCTGAAATGGAATGTTGATACACAATTTATCAATTACTAATCCAAATCAACACCTATCCACTCTCAATACTTGATCTTGATACAATTTGACGGCATAACGACGTAATTCTCGACACCGGTCAAATCAATACAACATAATCAACACAAAACTATATCCTCAATTCATAATCATCACAATATCCAAGTCAAGATCTCAAAATCTGCATATACTTCATTCTATACATGCTGAAAATCGTAATAATAGCATACGATATCCGTTCTTCGATCCGATTGTATTTCTACGGTGTCAATAACCACAAGAACACATTCTAAAGCTTAAACCATAATTCTTCCAACATATATATTTCAAAACATGCTGGAATTGAAGAAAACTTACATCACCTTGTAGCTAATAAAGAGACGAGTTCAAAACCGAAGTCGGATTTGAATTTGGATGCTTAAATCTTACAAAAGCAAACTTTGAAAGTGAAAGAGAATTTGGAAGCTTTCCCTCCTCTGAATTCTCGGACCTTCTGCTGAAACTGAAGCAAGAATCGAGACAATGCTATATATACTTTGCATGATTTGATACACATGGCTCACCCTTTGAAGCACACGTCTCGCGCATATGCGCGGCATTACTCGCGCATGTGCGCGAGACCTACTGTCTCAACAACTTGGCAGAAATTCACACTCGCGCATATGCGCCACTAAACTCGCGCATATGCGCCCATGTTTCTGGACACTCCGCGCATATGCGCCACTACTCTCGCGCATATGCGCCAATGCCACTGGCCTGCTCGCGCATGTGCGCCACTAAACTCGCGCATGTGCGCCACAGCTGCTGGAAGTATCGCGCATGTGCGCCACTTTCTTCGCGCATATGCGCCGATGCTACTGTAATTCTCATGCATATGCGCGCATTTCCTCGCGCATATGCGCCATAGCTTCGGCCCTTTACATTTCTTTGGATTGTCTCCTCATCTTTATTGTACATTTTCCTTTTCTTTTCTAGTCCAATATAATACATCTACAATTACCTTAATTATTAACAAAATCAGTCTGATTATGATAACTAAATCTTCGAGCCTTACATTTCTCCCCCTCTAAGAAATGATTTCGTCCTCGAAATCGCACATCATTTATCAATGTAAGCATCAAAAGTAATAACATCAAAGTTAGATCAATACTTACATTATTGAAATAACTCGGGGTGTTTTTGTTGCATGTCGGCTTCTGTCTCCCATGTCGCTTCCTCAATGCCATGACGACTCCACTGAACTTTCACGAGTGGAATATTCTTCGTTCTGAGCTTCTTTTCTTTCCGATCAAGAATCTGTATCGGTTGTTCCACATAGCTCAAGGTCTGATCAAGCTCAGCTTCGTCAGGCTGAATGACATGAGAAATATCTGGCATATACTTACGCAACATCGATACATGAAAGACATCATGTATCCCGGATAGAGAAGGAGGAAGTGCAAGTCGATAAGCTCGATCGCCAATCTTTTCAAGAATCTCGTAAGGACCAATGTATCGAGGAGATAGTTTCCCGCGTTTGCCAAATCGAACAACGCCTCTGAATGGAGAAATCTTTAAGAATACTCTATCTCCCGCCTCGAATACTAACGGTCTACGTCTGATATTGGCATACTTTGCTTGTCGATCTTGTGCTGTCTTCATCCTCTTCTGAATGAGTTTCACCTTCTCTGTCATGTCACGAATCATATCTGGCCCAAGTTCTGGTACCTCTGAAACGTCATCCCAGTATAGCGGAGATCTGCACTTCTTGCCATACAAAGCTTCAAACGGTGCCATCTCGATACTCGTCTGATAGCTATTATTGTAAGAGAATTCGCAAAGAGGTAGGGAATCTTGCCAACCAATGCCAAAATCTAGCACGACGGCTCTCAACATATCCTCTAATGTCTGGATAGTCCGCTCTGACTGTCCGTCTGTCTGAGGATGGTAAGCAGTACTCAGGTGTAATGTCGTACCTAAGGCCTGCTGTAAACTATGCCAGAAGTGTGAATTGAATCGTGGATCACGATCTGATACGATAGACTTCGGCACTCCATGCAATCTGACTACCTCTCGAATATAAATCTCCGCCATCTGATCCTGTCTATACGTCATTCTGTATGGGATGAAACATGCAGATTTGGTCAGTCTGTCAATAATGACCCAAATCGCATTGCAGCCTCTGGATGATCGTGGTAACTTCGTCACAAAATCCATGGAAATGTGATCCCATTTCCATTCTGGAATGGCTAAACTTTGAAGTAATCCACCAGGTTTCTTCCTCTCAGCTTTCACCTGTTGGCAGTTCAAACACTTAGACACAAATTCGGCAATGTCTGACTTCATTTGCTTCCACCAAAACTGTGTCTTCAAGTCATTGTACATCTTCCTGCCACCTGGATGAATGCTGAACCGACTACAATGTGCCTCTGTCAGAATCTGCTGTCTCAAATCTGCAACATCTGGCACAACTAGACGGTTATTCACGTACAACACATGATCTCGTACCTGATATTCTGATACATGCCCTGATCTGACCATTTGGATTGATTTCTGCACATTCTGATCGGTTCTTTGTGCCTCTTTGATCCTCCTGATCAAGTCCGGCTCAACTTGAATAGCAGCAAGCCGTAGTGGCCTCTTATCTGTATCAAATGCTAATCCAGAGAGACAGCAACTTTCAACTAACTTTGTAACACCTATCGTCAATAAGGACAAGGCACATACCTTTCGACTCAAGGCATCTGCTGCTGCGTTTGACTTTCCTGGATAATATTTGATTTCACAGTCAAAGTCTTTCAGAAGATCTAGCCATCTACGCTGTCTCATATTCAGTTCTGATTGAGAGAATAGGTACTTTAGGCTCTTGTGATCGGAAAATATCTCGAATTTTTCGCCGTAGAGATAATGACGCCAAATCTTTAATGCAAATAAGATAGCCGCCAATTCCAGATCATGAATGGGGTATCGAACTTCATGTGGCTTCAATTGTCTCGAGGCGTATGCGATCACATGGCCTCACTGCATAAGAACACATCCCAAACCTCTATGAGAAGCATCACAATATACAACGAAATCACCCGTACCTGAAGGTATCGTCAGTACTGGAGCACTGGTCAGCCTTTTCTTCAACTCTAGAAAGCTAGACTCGCACTCCTCTGACCAAACAAACGGTGCATTCTTTTGCGTCAATTGAGTTATTGGCTTGGCAATACTGGAGAAATCTTTGATAAATCTTCTGTAGTATCCGGCTAAGCCCATGAAACTGCGTATTTCTGGTACAGAAGTCGGTCTCGACCAACTGATCACAGCTTCCACTTTACTCGGATCAACAGAAATACCATCTCCAGAAATGATATGCCCCAAGAATACAACTCGGTTCAGCCAAAACTCACACTTTGACAATTTAGCATACAGTCGCTCGTTTCTCAACGTCTGCAAAACAATTCTGAGATGCTCTGCATGCTCATTTCTGTTCTTCGAATACACCAAAATATCATCGATGAAGACAATAACAAATTCATCTAAATATTTCTGAAACACTTGGTTCATCAAGCCCATAAATACCGCAGGAGCATTGGTTAAACCAAAAGGCATGACAATAAATTCGTAATGTCCATACCTGGTTTGAAATGCTGTCTTCGGTATATCTACATCTCGAACTCTGAGCTGATGATACCCAGAACGCAAATCAATCTTAGAATACACAGAGGATCCCTGCAACTGATCAAATAGGTCATCGATCCTAGGCAAAGGATATTTATTCTTGATCGTTGCCTTGTTCAGTTGCCTGTAATCAATACACAAACGCATCGAACCATCTTTCTTCCGCACAAATAGCACCGGAGCGCCCCAAGGAGATACACTAGGTCTGATATATCCCTTGGCCAGAAGATCTTCTAACTGTGCTTTCAGTTCTTTTAGTTCGATGGGTGCCATCCTATACGGAGCTCTCGAAATAGGGATGGTACCTGGTGTAAGATCAATACTAAAGTCTACCTCACGAACCGGAGGTAATCCTGGGATCTCATCTGGAAAAATATCAGCAAATTCCCGCACTACTGGTATATCTGCCAACGCCGGGCTCGACTTTTGCATATCTACAGCATAAATAAAGAAACCATCTGCTCCTTTTTGCAATAATCTGTTCATAGTAAGAGCCGAAATCAAGGGAATCCGAGATCTGGAACCCTTCCCGTAGAATTTCCACTCTTCTGCCATTTCTGGTCTGAACCGGACAATCTTGTGGAAACAATCCACGGTGGCTCTGTACTTTGTTAACATGTCAATTCCAACAATACAATCAAAATCAGCCAGACCCAACACTATACACTCTAGGTCAATTTCATGCCCCTCAAACTGTAGAATGCAATGTCTAACCGTCGTTACCGATATTAAACCACTTCCTAACGGAGAAGTAATAGACACGACATCTAGTAACGACTCAACAGGCAGAGAATGCAATAATGCAAATCGTTCTGATATGAATGTATGCGATGCACCCGTATCTATCACTATATAAGCAGGATAACCGCAAAGGAAACAGTTACCTGCAATGACATCATCTGGGGCATCCTGTGCTTGCTCTTCAGTCAAGGCAAACACCTGAGCCTGTTGTCTCTGAGGCTGACTCCCTGGCTGGCCACCTCTGGCTCGAGGCTGGGTCTGTGCTGGTGGCGGCTGAAATGAGTGAACAGATGAAGCTTGCCTCTCAGGCTGAGTCACGGAGGCAGACGATCCTGCAGCCTGAAATCTCGATGCACCACTCCTCTGAGGACAGACCTTGGCATAATGCCCCTGTTGTTTGCATACGTTACACCTGCCCACTACACCTTGACATTGTTCTGTGGCATGCTTACCTCCACAAGTACTGCAATATCCACTTGCCACCTCTAGACTTTGGCCAAAACCTCTCTGTCTTGACCCGCTGGAGCTCGAAGAACTGCTCCCTGCCCTCTTAAACTGTTTACCCTTTGCTTTCAACTGATCTTTGCGTCCGCTACTGCTACCACCACTTTCGAGTCGAGGAGGATGTTGTGCTGGAGGTAGTGGCGGTCTCGGACTCGGAGCAACATACGGAACACTCCGTTGCCTAAGCAATCCTGCTTCTGCTCCTTTGGCACGGTTTAATGCTTCAGCGAAATTATTGGGTCTCCCAGTATTGACCAATGTAAAGACATCAGGATTTAAGCCGTTTATAAACTGATCTGCCATGGCCTCATCATTACCTGAAACGTGAGGTGCAAAGCGAAGCAAGGAAGAAAATTTAGCAACATACTCTTCAATGTTCAATTGCCCTTGCCTCAGGTTTGCAAATTCAGCGCCTTTATCTTTGCGATAGGATACAGGGAAGAATCGCTGATAGAACTCCGTCTTGAATGCTTTCCATGTAACCTCGGTGTCACGCTGTTCTAGTACTCTCCTTATATTCACCCACCAATACTTAGCCACATCTTGCAGTTGATGGCCAATGAGTTTCACTCGTTTCTCGTCACTATATTCCAGATACTCGAATAACATCTCAATGTCCTCAAGCCAACTTTCACACTCGATGGCATTCTCGGTACCTTTTAATGTGGGAGGTCGAAAGGATTGGAATCGCTTTAGCAACGTCTCCATAGGGGTCGCCGTAACATCCATAGGATCTCTGGATGTGCTCCCCTGTTCTGGCGCTGCTGGTCGTAGAGGTACTGCTGCTCTTCTAGGCGGCATATCTAATAATCCCACGGATTAGTAAACAAGATATACAACTGTCTCAGCCATCCTCTAGTCAGTTACCTCTGATCTAGAATCGGTCCTGATTCAGTCTTAACCAATACATGCTGTAATCAATCAAATAACAAACAACATGTAACAAGTAAAGCAATAAACATGCTAGCACATCATAGAGCAAGGAAGAAGACTCGATCTACCCCGCTCATTCTATTCTATCTCAATCTATAGAACCTATGGCTCTGATACCACCTGTTGTGGGGACCCGGGCTCTAATTCTTTTCTTTGGGATTAAAACGGATCATTAATATAAAAAGTGGGTCAAATTTTTGCTTTTAACATTAATTCTAAAGTTATATAACTCAAGCATACACCATAGATATTAACAACATAATCTATAACAAAGATACAAATATGTCTGGTTCCAAACCATATTCGACAACTAGTAATTAAATACAGTACATGCCAAAAGTACAACTACTAGTTCTTCTGCTATGCCCGAGATCACCACGCTATGTCCATCTCTCATCCTCTGCGTGACCCAGATCCTGCCCCACCTGTTGTTATGCACACATACAGACATAACAACAGCCGGAAAACCGGTGAGAACAAATCTCAGTATAAACATGTATACATGCATATAATCAATTAAACATGAAACATGCTATCATGAATGACATCATATGCACATGCAATGCAATGCGAATCAAACCATGTCTGGACTCGACTCGACTAGAACTCTAGGGATCCCGGTGTGAATAAGACGTCACTACCTACCCTCCAATCGGGGTAATGAACGTCTCATTCCTAGACTTCGGTCTGAGCTGGATCAACGGCGGCAATAAGAGTAATACCTACTCCTACGCTGAGATACACCGAAACGTCTAGCTATTTGACAATGCCTGTCAAAGACTCTCCTATCTTAGATGCAATGAATATCAATATGTAAACAAAGAATAATCATATTCATATCTGAATATCACACTGATCATACATTCTTGAATACAATTCTGAAATCAAAGCATAAACATGTTAAAAGATTGAATATAATGCTATACACAATTCATAAACATGTTACAATATATCTAATAATACTAGTAAGTGATTTTGGTTGGGAAACTCAAATAATATCTTATTTGAGTTACATCTCCCCAAACAAAACATGACTTATACCTTCTTTTGTTAAACCTTTATCGATGTCGAGGTCTCGATGTCGAAGTGAGGTAAGATGAATCTGAAATGGAATGTTGATACACAATTTATCAATTACTAATCCAAATCAACACCTATCCACTCTCAATACTTGATCTTGATACAATTTGACGGCATAACGACGTAATTCTCGACACCGGTAAAATCAATACAACATAATCAACACAAAACTATATCCTCAATTCATAATCATCACAATATCCAAGTCAAGATCTCAAAATCTGCATATACTTCATTCTACACATGCTGAAAATCGTAATAATAGCATACGATATCCGTTCTTCGATCCGATGGTATTTCTACGGTGTCAATAACCACAAGAACACATTCTAAAGCTTAAACCATAATTCTTCCAACATATATATTTCAAAACATGCTGGAATTGAAGAAAACTTACATCACCTTTTAGCTAATAAAGAGACGAGTTCAAATCGAAGTCGGATTTGAATTTGGATGCTTAAATCTTACAAAAGCAAACTTTGAAAGTGAAAGAGAATTTGGAAGCTTTCCCTCCTCTGAATTCTCGGACCTTCTGCTGAAACTGAAGCAAGAATCGAGACAATGCTATATATACTTTGCATGATTTGATACACATGGCTCACCCTTTGAAGCACACGTCTCGCGCATATGCGCGGCATTACTCGCGCATGTGCGCGAGACCTACTGTCTCAACAACTTGGAGAAATTAACACTCGTGCATATGCGCCACTAAACGGCGCAATGCGCCCATGTCTGGACACTCCGCGCATTATGCGCCATACTCTCGCGCATATGCGCCCAATGCCCACTGGCCTGCTCGCGCATGTGCGCCAGCTAAACTCGCGCATGGCGCCACAGCTGCTGGAAGTATGCGCATGTGCGCCCACTTTCTTCGCGACCTATGCGGCAGATTGCTATGTAATTCTCATCATATGCGCGCATTTCCTCGCGCATATGCGCCATAGCTTCGGCCCTTTACATTTCTGTGATTGTCTCCTCATTCGTTTATTGTACATTTTCCTTTTCTTTTCTAGTCCAATATTAATAATCTACAATAACCCGTAATATTAACAAAAATCAGTCTGATTTGATAATAAATCTTCGAGCCTTACAGTGCATATGCACGAAAGAAGGGCGCGCATATGCGCGAGCTTGGCCGAGAAGCTAAGCGCGGAGACTAGTAGGTCTCTCACATATGCGCTGAGAGAAGTCGAGCAAGCTGTAATTATTGATTAATGAATTGATATGATTAGAAAGACCATTCGAAACATGATTTGAGTTAGCATGGGAAGATGCAATGTTAGAGGAACAGTACCCTTCGCGCATATGCGCGACACTGATGCGCGCATATGCGCGAGATGGGCAGAGGACCTCACGCATATGCGCGGAGGGTGTGCGAGCATATGCGCGAGTTGTGCGGAAAGGCTAGTGCATGTCCAGAGAACCTCGCGCATATGCACGAAAGAAGGGCGCGCATATGCGCGAGCTGCCGAGAAGCTAAGCGCGGAGACCAGTAGGTCTCTCACATATGCGCTGAGAGAAGTCGAGCATATGCACGAGACGTGCAGTATGTATATTGAGCCACATGGTCTCTTCCATGCATTGATATATATATATATATATATATATATATATATATATATATAGAAGTTACACTTCATTTAAAAAGGGACAGCAAAAGGAAAACCGAAAGGAAGCTCTGAAAAAAATTATTCCTTGAATCGTAGAATCGCGGTTGTGCAAAATCCGCCCATTAGATTTTGAATCCGACTTCAATACTATGTTCCTATCAACGCAGGCTACAACTGGACGTAAATTTACTACGTTTTCATATGTTTTGAAATTATGATATTGCCAGAATCAGATATGATTCATATATGATGTTCTTGACACGTTAGACATCTTATAATCGAAACCGGATTGAATAACAGACACTGTATAAAATTGTTATGATTTTCAGAATGGATTTGATTGAGAATTGATATCAGATTTGTATTATTGTTATCGATTATGAGATGTTGGGATTGATATTTTACTGATATTGTATTGTTGGGCATATTGAGTTTGTGTCGTTATGCCGTTGAAACAGAATTTGATTTAATTCTAATTATATCCAGTATTGATTTGAGATTGTATATTGATATTGTGCCTATTGGGAATGTCATTCCAGATTGATATACCAAAGGATCCGAAGACAGATCAGAGCTGAACCCCAACGAGAGAAAGGTATAAATCAATGTTAACCGGGAGATCGAATATAGTCAGATTAGACTCGAGTTTCCCAAAAACGACATACTTTATTTATTGCATTGATGTTTGCAATTCATGATATTGATATTCTTAGTCTATTGATTTATAGCAAAGAATGTATTGAGTCATGGACGGAGATGCCTACTCATTGGCAGGATATGCCAATTCAGCAGAATATGCCAAGTATTTGGCGGATATGCCAAGACACTGGATGTGTGATTTATATCGATGTGTGCTTAGGAGCAGATCGACTTCTATCGCTGAGATTCGATATGAGACAATGTCCAGGAACCGGGATCCCTAGATTAGAAATGAGTCGAGTATGAGATGACGAGTCACGAGTAGATTTACAGTTTTATATCAATTCATGTTTTCGGATTTGATACATGTTATTGATGACCGTTTATGCTTTTATATATGTTTTTATATGATTGCATGTATACTGGGATTATATTCTCACCGGAGTTATCCGGCTGTTGTCTTGTTTGTATGTGTGCATGACAATAGGTGGGACAGGATCAGGGTCAAGAAGAGGATGAGAGAGGACATTTAGAATGGAGATCCGGACGTAGATGTAGATCTTTTTCATTACCTGACATGTAGTGAATGAACAGTAGTTGTTATAATTTACTTTTGTACAGGACTTATACTTAGATCTGGATATTGATCTTGTAAATGAAATAGGATTTATTTCATATGTTGCGTACTCTTGTATTTAAAAAAAAAAAAAATTAGACCATGTTTATTTAATTGATCTAATCATTCACAAAGACGATTAAGAAATGAATTAGCGTTCGGGTCCCCACATTTATGCTATCAATCAAGCTCTACAAGTAGAAGACGACATCACGGTACTTCTTAAAAAAGAGGAAGAAGAAAAGAAATCAGGAAGCCCAACCTTTTTTAAGATAAAAATCGGAAAAGAAAATTTAATAAAAGAACACAACCAGTGAGGCAAGGAGAAGCTGTCAAAGGAAAAGTTTCAAGAAACAACAATAAAAAGTGTGGATATTGCGGATTACCAAATCATGAAGAAGAAAATTGCTAGAGAAAAGATGGGAAATGTCTTATTTGTGGAAGTGAGCAACACCGTATTCAAGATTGTCCAAAAAGAACGCAGAAGACTCAACCCACAACAAAACCAAAGATACCCGCTCGAGCCTATGCCCTCTTAGGAAACAAAGAGGAGGAAATTGACACCACTGCAGTCGTAGAAGGTACTGTTACCATATTATCCAGTTCTGCAAAAACTTTATTTGATTTAGGAGCTAATCATTCTTTTATCTCAAAAGTTTTTTTTACATAAAGTACCACTGTTCTCTGAGCAGCTACCATATAGCTTCGAAATTAGCTCACCTTTAGGGACAACAATGATTACTGACATCATTTACAAAAAATGTCCCTTAAACTTCCAAGAAAAAGAATATCTAGCAGATTTGATTGAATTACCTATCAAGAACTATGGTATTACTCTTGGAATGGACTGGTTATTTAGACACCAATCCGAGCTCAGTTGCTACACAAAAGAAGTTTATCTTCAAATTTGTCATCCAATCAATTCCAAAGCTAACCATACAATGGGAAGCTAAGGCTATACTAAAAGACAACGGACAAGGATTTTTAGCTTATTTGAAAAATAAGCTAAAAGATCTGAAAGCGGACCGGTTACGGTGGCCGGAAGAGCAACGGAAGTCAAGAATTTTATATTTATACACAAATTTTCGGCCACCCTAGGTTTTGTGGAATATTTACAAAATAACACCATACATAGGATGTTAAGAGATTATTACCTATCAACCTCACAAGGTTGATGATGGCACCAACTTAGTTGACTAGCAACTAAGTTCTTGAAATGGATGACAATCTACAAGCACACCTCCTTTCCTTCAAGAATTAGGCCCACCACTAAGCAAGGTAAAACCCCTCTTGATTTGCACTAGAAAAATCAAGAGGATTTTTCAATGAGAAGATTTTATTCTCCAAGAAAATGAAGAACAAAAAATGGAAGAAAAATGTGAGATAATTTTCCCAAAAATTTCGGCCAAGTGAATGAGTGAAGGGGGGAGAAATTTTCTTGGTTTTGATAAAAGTTTTCTTGCTTGCCAACTATTATTTTAATCAAAAGTAATGGACACCCCTTCACCTCCCAAGCATGCAAACCCTAGTGGGCTTGCAACTTTTTGCAAGGCCCATGGACTTTTTAATTGTCCCAAACAATTTTGGGCCCAATTACACTTACTTGATTTTACTCAAGCCCACTAGTTAAATAATTATTTCCAATTGGGCTCTACAAGGCCCAATGTTATTTAATTAATCCAACACTTGAATTAATTTAACTATTTGGACTCTACTAGGCCCACTAGTGTTTAATTAATTCAACACTTGAATTAATTTAATTTAGTCCATAATAATGTTTATGAAAATCACAATTTTCAAATACATCATTTACTTGGCCAAATTTTAATCTAGGAACACTTCCTTAAATTATATTTCTCTCATAGAAGTCATACTTCTATTTTCTTTACGCTTATAAACACATTTATAAGCCGTTCAACACATTGAACTGTTTTACTTCTCATCGGGATTTACAAAGCTAGTACTTGTGTGGCTCTCAATGGTTCATTGATACAACTAGCCGTGGGTTCACATCTCCATGTGATTCGGACTAAACATGTCCTTATTCGAGCATACCCCAATTTCTTCATTCTTACTTATCAACTCCTTGATAATAAGAACGTCAGAACTCAAGTCTGATATTACCCATCCAATCACGTTAAACGCCTAGCAGCATCGCTTACGTGATTCCCTAGGTATCACATGATAGTGCCTGCAAGAACCATTCAATTATGGTTAGCGTACAGTACGGTCCCTTTAACTCATATATCCCGACCGATTCGACAACTATTGGTTTATCGAGAGTTGTCAATGAATCGATACTATGTGTCATGTTGTGGTTGCATCGATGGTGTAATCTATGAAACCCCTTTCATAATTACCACCATACTCTGATCAGAGATTTCAAACCCACACATACATGCAAAACACATAGGATATCCATACCCGTAGGTAAGCGGTGAATCCCCGGCTACAATGCATCGACTCCTATAGAAGGGTATACAGATAAAGATTTGCCAAAATAATAAATTCAAATATTATTAAAATAAAGATCGTTTAATACAAAGAGTTTCATCGTGAACAGTCGGCCAACACTTGGCTCGACGTGCACCTACTCTAACAATCTCCCACTTGCACTAGAGCCAACTACCCATATACTTAAGACCCATTGATTCGCGATGCTTCTCGAATGATGGTCCTGGTAAAGGCTTAGTTAGTGGATCAGCAACATTATCTGCGGAGCCAACTTTGTCGATCGACACTTCTCCTCGTTCCACGATCTCTCTGAGGATGTGGTACTTTCTCAATACGTGCTTGGACTTTTGATGAGACCTTGGCTCCTTTGCCTGAGCTATGGCTCCCGTGTTGTCGCACATCACCGGGATAAGAGCAACTCCATTTGGAATGACGCCCAACTCTTGGACGAAATTCCTAATCCAAACAGCCTCCTTTGCTGCAGCTGATGCAGCAATATATTCTGCCTCAGTGGTGGAATCCGCAGTACTGTCTTGCTTGGAACTCTTCCAAGAGACAGCACCACCATTGAGCATGAATACGAATCTGGAGGTTGACTTCGAGTCATCAACATCGCTTTGGAAGCTAGAGTCGGTATAGCCTTCCAATTTCAGTTCTCCACCCCCATAGACCAAGAACAACTTATTGGTCCTTCTCAAATACTTGAGGATGTCTTTCACAGCTTTCCAGTGTGGAAGACCAGGGTTGGATTGATATCTACTCACTACACATAGTGCAAATGCCACATCAGGACGTGTAGATATCATCCCATACATGATACTACCAATAGCCGAAGCATACGAAATTCGTGTCATCGCCGCTATCTCTGCATCAGTCTTGGGAGACATAGACTTGGATAGGGACACGCCATGACACATTGGTAGATGTCCTCTCTTGGACTCATCCATCGAGAACCGCTTCACGATGGTATCAATGTATGTGGACTGGGTGAGACCAAGCAATCTTCTTGATCTATCTCTATAGATCTGTATTCCCAATACAAAAGTTGCTTCACCCAAGTCCTGCATTGAGAACTTACTTGCTAACCATATCTTTGTTGATTGCAACATTCCTACATCATTCCCAATGAGTAGAATGTCATCAACATAAAGAACAAGGAATGTCACAGCACTCCCACTGACCTTCTTATACACACAGGGTTCCTCAGGATTCTTAGTAAAACCAAACTCTTTGATTGTACTATCAAATCTGAGGTTCCAACTCCTCGATGCCTGCTTAAGACCATAAATAGATCTTTGAAGTTTGCATACCATATGCTCACTTCCGATAGATGTAAACCCCTCAGGTTGAGACATGTAAATTTCTTCCTTAATATCCCCATTAAGGAAAGCCGTCTTTACATCCATCTGCCATATCTCATAGTCATATCATGCAGCTATGGCTAGCAATATCCTAATGGACTTGAAGATCGCAACTGGAGAAAAGGTTTCCTCATAGTCAACACCTTGCCTTTGAGTATACCCTTTTGCTACCAATCGCGCCTTGAAGGTCAATACCTTCCCATCCGCCCCAAGTTTCCTCTTGTAAATCCATTTACACCCTATGGGAACAGTTCCTTAGGTGGATCCACAAGATTCCACACTTGGTTCGAATGCATGGAACTCATCTCAGATTCCATTGCTTCAAGCCACTTGGATGAATCGGCATCCGATAATGCTTCCTTGAAGGTCCTTGGATCACATCCAAGATTAGGCTCATCATGGCCCTCTTCAAGAAGCAGACCATACCTCATAGGTGGTCTCGAGATCCTCTCGGATCTTCTAGGAGCTTGTATCTCCTCACTTGGCTTCTCGGGTGTGGGTTCTACAACTGTGGGTGTCTCTCGAACCTCTTCGAGTTCTATCATCTCGCCTTTTCTATCCAATAGAAATTCCTTTTCCAAAAAGGTTGCGTTCCTAGAAACAAACACCTTTGTTTCTTGGGGATGATAGAAATAATATCCAACGGAATTCCTTGGATATCCCACAAAGTAGCATAAAATAGATCGAGTATCCAATTTATCTCCCACTGTCTGCTTCACATTAGCAGGACACCCCCATATTCTAAGATAAGAATATTTGGGAGGCTTACCCATCCATATCTCATATGGAGTCTTGTCAACTGCCTTTGTATGAACATTGTTCAACAACAGTGCCGCTGTTTCAAGCGCATATCCCCAAAAGGATCGCGGCAACTCCGTGAACCCCATCATAGACCGAACCATGTCCATCAAAGTCCGGTTACGACGCTTCGAAACACCATTCAACTGCGGTGTAGCGGGCGGAGTCCACTGCGAGAGAATCCCATTCTCTCTAAGATACTCTTGGAACTCGGCACTCAAGTACTAACCACCTCGATCCGATCGAAGTGTCTTGATGCTTCGTCCCAATTGTTTCTCTACTTCACTTCTGAATTCTTTGAACCTTTCAAAGGCTTCAGACTTGTATTTCATCAAATACACATACCCATACCTCGAAAAGTCATCGGTAAAGGTGATGAAGTAGGAATGTCCATGCTTAGTGGTGATGCTAAGCAGACCGCACACATCGGTATGGATCAAATCCAATAACCCTTTGGCTCGCTCCGCATGGCCCTTAAAGGGAATTTTGGTCATCTTTCCTTTTAGACAGGATTCACAAGTCGTGAGAGCATTAATATCGGACATATCAAACATGCCAACTCCCACTAGCTTGTTCATCCTTCTTAGGGAAATATGACCTAATCGAGCATGCCATAATTGTGCCGAATTAAGAGTATCTTGTTTGCGCTTATTTGTTGTTGCTATCGTTTGGACATTGTTAAGTGGAATATCTTTTAATTTTAAGGTGTAGAGATTTTTTTCAAGTTCACCGGTACCAACTAAACATTCATTCTTGTAAATATTGCAAACACATTTGCCAAATAAACAAAAAAATCCATCGATATCAAGCATAGGAATGGAAATAATGTTTTTGATCAAGTCTGGTACAAATAAAACATCTCTTAATACAAACTTAAAATCATTGTTCAAGATTAAAGTAACATCTCCAACAGCTTTGGCAGCAACCCTTGCTCCATTGCCCATCCTCAAGAAGGTCTCACCCTCTCGGAGCCTTCTACTTCTTCCCATCACCTGCAAATCATTACAGAGATGTGAGCCACAGCCGGTATCCAATACCCAAGAAGTAGAGTTAATCGAGATATTTACTTCAATAAAGAACATACCTTTGCCAGAACCCTTCTGCGCAAGATATTCCCTGCAGTTACGCCTCCAATGTCCAGGCTTCTTGCAGTGATGACAGATGTCAACTGTCTTCTCAGCCTTGGCTGGCGCGGCTGCCACTACGGGACTCGGAGTCTGCCTCTTCAAGGGCTCGCTCTTCTTGGGGCGCTTGAAAGAACACTTCTTTCCTTTCCCAGGTGGACCGGTCTTCGTGCCAGATGAAGAGCCCACATAAAGAACCGACTTCTCCTTTTTGATTGTGGACTCAAAGGTCACAAGCATGTTCACCAACTCTTCAAGGCTGGGCTCGAGCTTGTTCATATTGAAGTTCACGACAAAAGGATCGAAAGAGCTAGGTAGTGACAGCAGCAGCACATCCGTGGTCAACTCAGAAGGCAAGATCAAATCCATGCCAACAAGCTTGTCCACGAGCCCAATCAACTTTAGGCCATGCTCATGGACCGAAGTCCCATCTCGCATGCGTAAAGTGATGAGCTCCTTTACTGTGGCATGCCTCAAAGGCCGAGTTTGCTCACCGAAGAGCTCCTTGAGGTGCATATGAATGTCAGCAGCATTCTTGGCATCCTCGAATCGCCTTTGCAGCTCATCGTTCATCGAAGCCTGCATATAACACCTCGCCTTCAAGTCATGGTCGGCACCAATCCTTGTAGGTCTGCAATTCCTCAGGAGTGCAGCTGGTCGGAGCCTCAGCAGGGGGCGACTCAGTCAGTGTGTATGCGATTTTCTCCGAGTTTAAGACAATCTTTAGATTTCTTAGCCAAGTGATATAGTTAGGTCCGGTTAGAATGTGTTTTTCGAGAATAACCGAAAACGGGTTGCGAATTGATGACATTGTCAAAGATTTGTACTGAAAAGTAAAACAGATAAATGTTAATGACTATTTTAAAATATTTAATAAGATATAAAGTTTGGACTTTTACTTTATAAATTATCGCTCCCACTGTTTTGACATTTTCACTACCCTCTAGTGAAAACGGGAAACACTTTCCTCAGTAGGTACGTAAGGTCCAATTAGCGAATTGTGATCCCGAATAATATCGGCCAATCACAATTCCTAAAAGGTAGTTTCCAATTGCATCGCTATGCAACCCTCTACGTATACTTTTGTCTCACGTTTGATTAGGACCCAATAATATGACGTCATTCATCTTTACTGTGTCAAGCCTAACCCATCGATATTGAACCTTAATGGACAGGTCGCCATGAGTTCCCTCAATAATATGAGCCGAAATCATGGGAGTTCCACGTAGTTCACATCACCATGTCAATGGATGTCACAGCTTTCCGGCACCCAGGGCCCCCTCAATAATATGAGCCGAGCCCTGAGTACGGGTAGCGTTCATCATGCATCCATTGTCGATGGAAGACAAGGAAATTATAAACAAATTTATAATTCCCCTTTTCGGACTTGATATTAATTTTGAATCTTATTCAAAATGAGGGTTTTTAATTTTGAAAGGTCTCATCATTAATTTTATTTTAAAAGCTCGCCATGTTTGATCGTATGTTTGCCGGATTCATGCAACTTTGTTATTATCATAATAATAACGCACATACTCATTATTTATAACATATCATGCATATATTATAAATAGAAAACAGTACAAGGATGATCAATTGCCCCAAAACTAATGGCCCGTGTGAGCCAAACACGGGCCTAGGTCCAATCCTAGGGTAAATGCACGGGATGCAATGCAACTATACTATTATATTAGCATCCAATATTACATGTCTTCGATCTTCAAATCACCAAGGCCACCATCTTCCAATCTTGATCTTTTACTATTCTAATATTTACAATTAAATATCCATGGCACATAGGGATACATCTCATGGGGTGGGAACGGGCCATAAACCAAGCCCACTTTAAATTGATAATTATTACAATCATACAACACAAATATCCTAGCATACACCTAGCAAATTGGGCTTGGGCTTTTGATCATCCTTCATGCATAATATCACATATCATACACCATCAATCAATTATCACAATAATTAATTGATCCAATATTATATATCTTGATCCAATCACTAACCGCCACAATTATAAATTAAATTAACAAAGTATACAAACAACTTTGTCTACTTTCAAATTAATTTATTTATAATCGAATTTCTTGTAAATCACAATTTACTATAAATAATTAAAGTCCTACTTCAATTATTTATTTTATGAGAAAATATGTGCAATAATTGTAAATTTAAACTTAAGGGCCCAAAAACCATTTTTCACCAAAAATATTTTTGGTCCATTTAAATTTCACAAATTATGTTGTCCATCCAATGGCCCAACATCTCAAGGCCCATGACACTAAGATTTACCAAAACACTTTTGGAAACCCTAGTCGTCATCGCCGTCGCCGGATTCCGGCAACAAAAAAAAAATTTTTTTTTTTATTTAAAAATCTGCAATTTTCGGGCAACCCCTCGGGCTGTCCTTTGCTGCCCGAAAAACAAGGGCAGCTCGGGCAGCCCTCGGGCAGCAACATGCTGCCCGAAAAAATGATTTTTTTTTTTTTTTTTTTTTTTTGTTTTTGATTCAAAATTTCGGCCCTAGTGATTCCTTGCACCAAAAATTTCTCAAGCGGTTAGAAATCGATGTCAACATAATATTATGCAAATATTACACAAAAATCGTAACCATAGCTCGGATACCACTTGAAAGCGGACCGGTTACGGTGGCCGGAAGCGCAACGGAAGTCAAAAATTTTAATTTTCTACTAGAAATTTTCGGCCACCTTGATTATTTTGTGCAATATTTATAAAACAAATACATACATTCATAGGGTGTAAGGAGATATTACCTATCAACCTCTTGAGGTTGATGTTTGGCACCAACTTTGTTGTGAACAACAAAGCTCTTCAAAGGAAGACAAGTCTACAAGCTCCTCCTCCTTGCTCCTAAATCAAGCCCACCACAAGCTATGTAAAACCCCTCTTGATTTGCACTAGAAAATCAAGAGGATTTTTCAATGAGAAGAGAAGTGTTCTCCAACAATTGAAGAACACATGAGAGAAGAAAAATTGAGAGAAAATTAGCCCCAAGGTTTCGGCCACTTGAGTGAATGGGAGAGAGGGAGAGTGACCTTGGTTGTCCAAAAAATGATCCCATGCTATTCCAATATTTTATTCAAAAATATTCCAAGCCTCTTCACCTCCCAAGCATGCAAACCCTAGCATACTTTGCATGTGGGCTTGTAACTATTACAAGGCCCATGAACTTTTAATTGTCCCAAACAATTTTGGGCCCAATTATACTTTACTTGATTTTACTCAAGCCCACTAGTTAAATAATTAATTCCAATTGGGCTCTACAAGGCCCAATTAATTCAACAATTGAATAAATATAATTATTTGGACTCTACTAGACCCACTAGTGTTTAATTAATTCAACACTTGAATTAATTTAATTTAGTCCATAATAATGTTTATGAAAATCACAATTTTCAAATACATTATTCACTTGGCCAAATTTTAATCTAGGAACACTTCCATAAATTAAAATTTATATTTCTCTCATAGAGGTCATACTTCTATTTTTCTTTACGCTTATAAACACATTTATAAGCCGTTCAACACATTGAACTATTTTACTTCTCATCGGGATTTACAAAGCTAGTACTTGTGTGGCCCTCAATGGTACATTGATACAACTAGCCGTGGGTTCACATCTCCATGTGATTCGGACTAAACATGTCCTTATTCGAGCATACCCCAATTGCTCCATTCTTACTTATCAACTCCTTGATAATAAGAACGTCAGAACTCAAGTCTGATAGTACCCATCCAATCACGTTAAACGCCTAGCAGCATCGCTTACGTGATTCCCTAGGTATCACATGATAGTGCCTGCAAGAACCATTCAATTATGGTTAGCGTACATTACGGTCCCTTCAACTCATATATCCCGACCGATTCGACAACTATTGGTTTATCGAGAGTTGTCAATGAATCGATACTATGTGTCATGTTGTGGTTGCATCGATGGTGTAATCTATGAAACCCCTTTCATAATTACCACCATACTCTGATCAGAGATTTCAACCCACACATACATGAAAAACACATAGGATATCCATACCCGTAGGTAAGCGGTGAATCCCCGGCTACAATGCATCGACTCCTATATGTTTCGCCGTAACACCCAACCTTGCCACCTGATGACCCCATAAGAGTCGGTAAACAAGTCAAAGTGAAATGCTAGCACATAGAGTCTCAATGTTGTCCCGGGTCATAAGGACTAATGGTGTACAACCATAAACTAGGACTTTTCCACTCGATAAGTGAGAACCACTTGGAAAGTCCTTTTATGGAGGGTTGTTCAGTGCACTCTACAAGGAGCACCTATCTGCATGCTCGGATATCACAATGTCCCCTACCAATGAAACATGGTACTCACATCGCAGATACTAGTCTCTAACTCGAGCGGCCTTTATCCTTCTTAGTGGCGGCTGAATCGACTAGGAACGGTTTAGAATATACAGTATTCCAAATATGAGTTTCATGATACTCATCATATGAGCATCTTATATTCTTTCTACTATTTGTATATTCAAGGGCTTTATCTATGCAACTAGCATGGGTATACAGATAAAGATTTGCCAAAATAATAAATTAAAATATTATTAAAATAAAGATCGTTTAATACAAAGAGTTTCATCGTGAACAGTCGGCCAACACTTGGCTCGACGTGCACCTACTCTAACAATATCATCGTATCAGCATATATGTGTTAAAATCTTAATTTGAATTCCGTTCATTAGTTGTGACTTTCTTATCATCATGTCAGTCGATGGATCCATCTACGTGTAACAACGGTACCGGGCGGTGGGGGACATCAGCGACACTCTCACCCATCAACTGAGACCGGGCCTATCATATCATATCATGTCAATGGAAATATGATCTTCGGGCTCCCTCTGGGCCTTCTCCTGTAAACGGGCTCCCTCTGGGGCCTTTTCCCTCACGATATCTCCAATCATATCATCATGTCATCGTGTCATCGTGCTAGTCACAACTATATCACTTCTCTCAAAATGTGTTAACATAATAATCATCACTTAAATAAAAGCACACGTATACATAATTTTTCCTTTAAACCAAGCATGCATCATAATTATCATAATAGCGTAAAAATCGTAAACATGATGCATAAAAATTTAAAATATCATAATTTGTGCTTAGGGCGCTGCCATGACCAAAATCTCACCCCGGATGCAAAATGATCATTTTGCCCTTGGAAACCCAAAAATTATTGTTTCAACCCTTGACCTCTAAAACTGACACGAAGCTTACCAAACTCCTTAAAATGTCCCCAAAAAATTTTATAAACACTCCTAGATGTAAACTCGAGTCCAAACTCAAACTTAACAGATTCGTTTTAAAACTTGGAGCGGGGTCCCGGTTTTAACCCGAAACTCGACCAAAACTTTCCCAACTTGACCCATATTATAACGGCACGAAAATTCATGGTTGAAAATTTGCGGAAAAATTAAAACTTTAAAATAATCAAAATTTGCGTCCTTCACAAAATCAACTGATAAATCAAGTTTAAATGTTCAAAATAGCAGCGGAAGAAATTATTACTCGTCAAAATAACAAGTTAAAGTATCCAACAACTGATAAAATGTTTGAGCATAAAAAAATGGCAAGTGCTGTAAATGACGTCCTCGGGTGCCACTACTGCCGACCAAAGCCAGCACACTGGTCCCCGCCCTCGGCCCCGACATCATCAGTACCTACAACAATCAAGTTTAGTGAGCCTAAAGACTCAGCATGCATATATCGTAAATAAATAGTAAATAGTATAGTAAAATTTGCATGGGGTAAAAATATCATGTCATGAGGCATAATGTGAAAATAACTTGTCATGAGCAATTATAATATGTGCATAACTGAACTGAAAATCATAGTGAAAATGTTTGCTCCTTTGTAGGACCGAGTGCTTACCGTTTTACCAAAAGCTATAGCTAGTGGTAATGGTGCAACTCAAATCTTTTAAACCGCACAGCAGCTTAAGAACCACGGTTCGATCGCTCTACCAAGCAAGGACAATTATTGCACCCAACAATCTCCCTCCAAATAATTGCACTCCTTGCAATCAATGGGAATCGAACCCATGACGTTGGCTCTGATACCAATTGTAGGACCGAGTGCTTACCGTTTTACCAAAAGCTATAGCTAGTGGTAATGGTTCAACTCAAATCTTTTAAACCGCACAGCAGCTCAAGCACCACGGTTCGATCGCTCTACCAAGCAAGGACAATTATTGCACCCAACATCCTTGGAGCCCTGTAATAAAATAGCATGTCCTAAATATTCTATTGAGATTATGGTCTATGCAAGTGGCCCCTGCACTGAACTGAACTGACCGGTAACTGGCGATCGGATAATACAATGCTCCCATGACCGGTAACTGGCGATCGGGTGAAGTAATGAACGTCTGATCAGACTAATGACACAGTATACTGGGTGGTACATAACTGAACTGACCGGTAACTAGCGACCAGGTGAAATAATGCTCGCATGATAGTGAGATGGCCACAAGTAATATCGCATAAATCTCAAAATGAATGTTTGCACGTAATATAATTAACCAACATAATTAAATATGAACAATTTCGATCTTCTTGCATTAAAATCATGTCCTTGCGATATTTAAAAATACCTATATGGCTTGATTGAAGAGTGAAAGAAGATATAAACATGCCTCGGTTTGTTTTGACAGAAAACAAACGAAATAACGACGCGGCGCGGCGGAGACGGAGTGCTCTTCACTTTCTCACTTTTTCTCTCTTAATTCCTTTAAACCAAGCATGCACCATAATTATTATAATAACGTAAAAATCGTAAACGTGATGCATGAACATTTAAAAATATCATGATTTGTGCTCAGGGCGCTGCCAGGACCAAAATCTCAGCCCGGGTGCAAAATGACCATTTTGCCCCTGGAAACCCAAAACTTATCGTTTCAACCCTGGACCTATAAAATTGACCCGAAGCTTACAAAATTCCTTAATCATCCCAAAACATAATTATAAGCATTCTTTGACGTAAACCCGACCCAAATCATAACTTAATCGATTCGTTTTAAAACTTGCACCGGGGTATCTATTTTTAACCCGAAAGAGACCGAAACTTAACCAAAATTTTCTCAACTTTTACCATATCTTAAAAAAATACTCAAAGATCCTAAACTATCATCTTTCCAGCCCAAACTCTCGATTGAAACTCCAAACTTTGCCAAAAATCTCGGCCCTCTCATGTTTCACCACCTCAAGCACACTAATCTCCCAAAAACTCACAACCTTTCGGTCCTCTCTAATCCCACCACCTATCCAACCTTTAAACCACACCTTTAGGACCCTAATGACCCTTGTATACTAAGTCAAATCAATTCACAAGCCCGCTGCGCCAACCACTTGCAGAAGCCACCCGAAAACTAAAACATCCTCACCCATTTAAAAATTCGGTCCCCTCCTATCATCCATCACGTGTCCAGCATTTAAGGGCCACCGATTAAACCTTATAAATCTCCTAAGCCAAGCCTAACCGAAGCATGAATTTACTGAGCAACCTGAACGCCTACAAAGATCGACCCTCTCTCGCCAACTCACGATTTACCCGTTACCAACCCAAACTCACCGATCTAGCATATACTTCTCACCCTCTCGACCATCCACGCCTCCAGCAGCTATACTACTCGAACCCTTGAAAGAAACGACCCTGAAACACTACACCAGCAGCCCATTTACAACACAAATCACAGAAAACGTGAGTATTGAATCCATGAAGCATGTATTTGAACAAAAAAACTGAAAACTTCCCTGTATGGCTGGATCGAAAAATCCTCATACATATACATTCACACGATAGTATGAGGCATGGATGATGCAGAAATAATGGTACAAATGCGTGCCTGCTGATTTTTGTATGAACAGATGCTAGAAGAGTCATGGCCGAGACACGGGGAAGGCTTGATCTCAAAGGACAAGATGAAACCGTCTCCTTGCTGATGCAGCTCACGGGAAAGATTGTGAGTGGAGGGGTGGGCGGCTGTTTAGTGGTAATTAGATTTAGTGGGGTGCTACTGACTAGGGTTAGGTTTAATAGATAATTATGTAACATTTAAATAGCTAACGATCAATTAATAGGCATTATTTTGATATTTAAAGGTTAAAAGAAATTTTAAGCCCAACCAGTTTAAAAGTAGGCCCGTTAAATTTCAACGCACTCCAAAAAATATTTCATGTCAAAAAGATTTTGAAAATATTAGCCGAACCGTTAAAAAGTCCCCCGATTTGATAAAATTTGTGTACCGATAAAAATATAATCAAGCGGTTAAAAAAATACCCAATAAAATCTCCTTTTTAAAAATACCCTTAATAACAACTTACATTAATTAATAAAAATTAATCCTGTACTAAATATAATTTTCTTGAAAACTTCCCGTTCTTCGTTACTCGATCGAATGCAACTTAAAAATCTTAATGCAAGAACTTTTAAAGTTTCATGAAACACATCCTATCTTGCACGAATTATGACTAAAATGCATAAAAATAATTAAACATAAATTAATGAAATAAACATGTATTTTTGCTTTAAAAGAATATAATAAAATACCAAAGAAGTTTAATAACTTACATGCATGCCAACTTTTTAAAATATATTTACTAAAATGCTAAATTACCCATTCTTAAATAAGTCTTTATAAACTTATCTCAATATTTCATCTCCACTCCGGCCTCACTTATTTAACTGAAAAGGTCACAATTAAACTACTACGTAAAATAAATAAATTTAAAGAAAAGAATTTAAATACTCATGCAATAAAAAAATTATTTTAATTTAAATACTAGAAATTATGCATGGCTTATACGCTGTCCAATTTACGGGTTCTACAACTCTCCCCCCTTAAAAGAAATTTCGTCCCAGAAATTCGCTTATCCTCGATAAACAAAAGTTTAGACTCTTAATTATAGAATCCGAATAATCCACGCTTCCGATGCGCTACTCTGATAAGATAAATATTAAGCTGTCCTCACGTCTCCTCAATCCTAAATAAATTTGTCTACCAAAATCCTCGTTTGTGAATCGCAACTTAAAACAACTTATGGTGACTTAGTTCTATTCAACTATAGCCCCGAATTTTGACTTATCCCGCAGTTTCTCATACTAGAGATGGATGTCCAAACTTATCGCACCTTAATTTTCTTATACTATACTCGTAATATTCATCGACTTATTATATTAGCATTTACGTGGTTCGAATTAAGAAACCTTTGTACAAAAATTTACTGATCGACTTCTATTCTCAGTAGAACGCTTAAAGGTCACACCTTATTTCAACCTCATAGTAGTATTAACCTAAAATCCTTGAATCGAATCTTTATCTTACGGCACTAAACTTACGTAACTTATTATTTACCAATGCATCCTGGGTGTGAAATCGTTGTAAATCTTAAACCTCGAATAACGTTAATCCATAAAACTCAATTATACAACATCTACCTTCTACCTTAATAATAACACTTCTAGCATCAATTACATGCTCCAACAATCCTCTTCCCAATTACAATCTAGTTGAGGCCTAGGACTCTGAACTTCCTCATTGGAACAAGTGTCGCATTCTTATGTATCCTTAATGCTTACTTAATTATAGCTTATAAACTTAATAAGTTATCCCATGGTAGTATTAGACTAACTTTAATAAATCAATTTCACTTATAACCCATAGAATTCAAGAATCTCCATATCAAGCTTTTAGATTTCTTACTCGATAAAAATCTTAATATTCGTTCATTGATAACCTATGATGAACACAACTCGTTTCTTTTGGTTTTTATCTCACCCAAAATTTTCGTATGAACAATATCCCATAAATTTGAAATTCAAACTTACCTAATCCAAATAGCTTTGAATAAAATAATTCCAATGCACATATCCGTTTAGTCCCAAGTTTGTTAATGACTTCAAAAATTTCTCAAGACAAGGTGTCTACCTCACCTCTTACGTGCGTCTACCAATTAAACTAACCATCATCGTACCCAACTTTCTTAAAAATTTTAAATTCTCACAAGGTATAATCTTAACTGTTAAGATCATGACTAAAACTTGTGACACATCAAACTTATGTTCCCAAAAATTTACTAACTCCATTTTTATCCTTATAACTTAACTAGCCGATCAAATTTACCTTAAATCGTCATCACTTTAAATCCTTAATTTGCCACAACATGATTTCACTAACGCTTAAATTTTCACGCCTAAGATTGATTCATCCTACAATGTCCTTGGTTACCATTCATTATAACATTATAATCCAAATATCTAAATATTATATATTTCCTTCGAGCCTAAATAACCGAAAATTCCTACCATTTAAACCCACGTAGACCTTCAATTTTTCGGGACGTTGCAACAGTCTCTTCTACCAGTTGATTGTAGGAAAATCAAAGTTTCTGATCCCAAGAAAGAGCTCAAGCCAGAAATTCAACTACATGCAGATATTTCAGCCAAGGGGATACTAGCTAAGGCTGGTTCATTTGCTGCCATTATTCTTGAAAAATTTCAAATCATGATAGTGATCATGGCTGAGAAAAAGGTGAACTGGAGGAATATTACTTTCACCATTCTGAGAAATATGCTTCGGTCAACGAAGCAGTCACGAGGATATGCCATGCAAATAAGTTTTCTACTGAAAATGAAGGGGCTAGTGGGAGATACTGCTGATAAATCATCCAAGTTTAAAGTTTTCAATGCTAAGAATGTCCAGCCACCAAAGACCAAATTGGACATCTCTTCTGGACAATGTTTAAAAATTAAAAAGGAGATTGGGACGCAACAGGAGGCTCCCAAATCAGTCAAAAAAGCAAAGACTCTAGCTCAGCTGAAGACGGCCAAGAGGAAACTGATTGTTAGTGAATCAGATTCTGAGAAGACACCCTCTCCTCAGGTTGTCAAGAAGCCAAGGACCTTGAAATCAAAACCTGCTGCTGTGGTTGGCTCTATACTAACTGAAACATTGAAACAATCAGACGCCCAACAGCCTATTCAGGCTATTCTACTGAAAGCTATTCCAGCTGAAGTCTCAACTGAGGCTTAGTTACCTCCACTAATTGCTCAATCTAAAAAGTCCATCACCAAATCTGGTGAAAAGGAGAAATCAACAGGAGTCAAAGCTCCTATGACTCATATTATTCGTCCTACTATCCTTCCTCCTGCACAACCTAAAGGAGTTGTGATTCGAGAACTGGTGGACACTACTCAATCAGGACTGAGCATTTCTCATGTCCTTACTGATAAAAAAGTCAAAAGGAAATTAATCGAAGACCCCAGGCCAACTAATGGCATTCAGACTCACATTAACCTCATATAGCAACAGGTCAATGTTTTTGCTGAGTCTCATCTAAAAACTTATGATGCGTGGGTGAGATTCAGAACTCACGTTTTTGATAAACAGTTGAGGAGGAAGTCTCAACTGTATAAATTCATTAAACTGGAAGCAGTAGTTTTCAAAGTTGTCAATGCTGGTACCATCGTACAGACACTAGATAGAAAAAATTATTTTTTTGATCAAATAAGAGCGAAGAAGTTGTTTCAACTGCTTGATAAACTGAAGAGCAATTAAAACCCAACCAATCCAACTGCTTACAATGACAGAGCGGTGTTTACTCAGTTGTATAGAAGAGGAAGCAGAAACTTTATCTCAGAGCAGAAATCCATCCAAAGAACTGCCTACTACTTCTACTGAGCCAGCCAAGGATGTGCCTCAACCATATTCTGCTACTGATCCTCTCATTTACAGTGATGCTGAATTATCTCTGGCAAATATCGATGAAATTATCCAATCATTCGCCGCAGAATTTCAGCCAAATGTGTCTTTGTTAGGATCGGTTAGGGGGATCACCGTTGAACTACAATAGCTCGGTTCTTGAATTATTCATACCGATGAATTAAATCAACTTTGGTGTTCAAACCAAGCAGAAAATACTCGAAATAATCCTTCGTAGAAACCGATTAAATATTTTGTAAACCATTTAAAATATATGCAAGTTGAATGAGTAAAAATATTTTAGTCGTAGCATTTTATTAAACACTTGGTATGCAATATTTTGGTATTTGAAGAACATATAAAAAGCTTCAACAATGCTTTTTTAAAACTATGAAAATGATAAGTAAATGTAATAAAAAAATAGACACGAACCCTAGCTCTCTAGATTGTTATGCAAAGACTACATACACAAGTTTATTCTCTTTGTTCAAATCTCCCTCAACTAAACTTTGAAGTTCAACTGTCTTGTATATGTGTGAGTGATTGTTTGTGAAGAATTTATCACTTACAATTTACATGTCAAATAAATCCTCACACAAGGGTTTGCGCTCTCAACTAGCTGATTTCTTCATGCTAACTGCCCATGCTTTG
Organism: Primulina eburnea; assembly: GCF_022965805.1. Lineage (NCBI taxonomy): Eukaryota > Viridiplantae > Streptophyta > Magnoliopsida > Lamiales > Gesneriaceae > Primulina > Primulina eburnea. The sequence continues at coordinate 35,133,766 of NC_133105.1, forward strand.
AATTCTCTTCAAAAGCTCTTGTTTGATCTTCAAGATGTTTTATTTATAAGCCCCAACAATGATATATACGTTAGATAGAAGAATATGACTGTTTGGAAAGATTTTGTACTATTTCTGAAATTGCAACGGTCAAATTCATCATACTGGGCATTTTCCCGACTTGTCAATTCTGGTCAATTGGTCAACTCTGGACAACTCAACTGGTCGTTCAGTTCAACTGATCCGCAGCTGGTTCAGTTCAGTTCAGTTCAGTTGGTCAGCTGCTGATTCGGTTCAGTTCAGCTGGTTCACTTGGTCTGGTTCAGTTCAACTGGTTCGGTTCAGTTCACCTGGTCTAGTTCAACTGGTCTGGTTCTGTTCAATTTCAGCTGGTGTTCTGAAATCAGCCTAGCTGATTTCAGTTTGTGCAGAACCAGTACCTTCATCGTCATTTATCATCATCTTAAGATTCGATTCAGACTTTGAATTCTGAAGATGATTTGTAGATCATCATCTTATCTTTCCAACGCATACTGAATGGCTTCATTTCGATAACCACGCTGAGAGATATGACCAAAATACCGCAACTGCACATACCCAACTGATTGATGTTTTCGTGCAATCAGTTTGGTACTTCAGCAATCAGTTAGACCATGATAACATCCGAATTTGCCCAACTGACGTGAGATAAGACTTGTTCCAAATTGAGTTTTCGGATTACGTAAGTTGGCCGATTGGCATTTGGATCACCTAGCTGGGAGATATCATCAAAACACCGAAACTCGACAAAAATTCAGTTTGTGTAGAATTCGGTTTCAGTTTGCTTCTTGTATTAACAACTTCACGCTTGAGTAAATATGTTAGAAACACAATAACAAGTTTTGTTAATATCAAAATCAAGATTGCGAATTTGAAAAGTTCCAACAATCTCCCCTTTTTGATGATCACAAAACTTGGATAAACAATTAACTCACCTAACATATTTCTCCCCATTTTTGTGTGAATCGAAAATTTATATTTTTCAAAACATTTTAAACAAAATTTTCTCCCCTCAATATTTAAAAATAATCTACTCATTAAAATTATAAGAGTTCTCCCCCTATATTTTTGAAATTTTGAAAATTGTAAAAGAAGATGGATAACTAACCAATTTCCTCCATAGCTCATTTTCTGCTGCAGCACATAAGCTCTGTCTTAAATAAATAAACTGTATTTTTTTATGTATAATTAAGCTACAAATTTTATACCATGTAATCCTCTACGAGTTACGTTTGCAACGCAAAAAGCGGTTTGTCATTTGGACACTCGAGCAAGGAGATATGTCATTTTTCCCACAGTCGCTGCAAGCTGCGCGAAAATTTTGTTTTGCTTATATATGTTTAAAAAATCTGAAAGTTTTGAATTTTAAACATTAAAATCAGTTTCAATGTTCTTTCAAGAACAAACCGCTCTGATACCAACTGTTAGGATCGGTTATGGGGATCATCGTTGAAGTACAATAGCTCGATTCTTGAATTATTGAACACCGATAAATTAAATCGAGTTTGGTGTTCAAACCAAGCGGAAAATACTCGAAATAATCCATCGTAGAAACCGAGTAAAATATTTTGTAAACCATTTAAAATATATGTAAGTTGAATGAGTAAAAATATTTTAGTTGAAGCATTTTATCAAACACTTGGTATGCAATATTTTGGTATTTGAAGAACACATAAAATTCTTCAACAATGATTTTTTAAAACTATGAAAATGATAAGTAAATGCGATAAACAAATAGATACGAATTTGTTTATGGATGTTCAGAGACTTCAAATGCTCATACGTCACGTCTACTTCCCCTTGGGATGGATTCACTAGAAGACTTTGATTTATACAACACCTTATACAAACTCATTCAGCTAGGACTTACACTACTACCTAAACTGAACTCCTAGCTCTCAAGATTGTAGGCAGCACCTCACAATCAACATATTGTTTAATGTCTCATATGCAAAGACTACATACACAAGTTTATTGTCTTTGTGCAAGGCTCACTCAACTAAATTTTGAAGTTCAACTCTCTTGTATATGTGTGAGTGATTGTGTGTGAGGAATTTATCATTTACAGTGTACATCTCAAATGTATCCTCACACAAGGGCTTGTGCTCTCAACTAGCTGATTTCTTCATGCTAACTGTCCATGCTTTGAATTCCCTTCAAAACTCTTGTTTGATCTTCAAGATGTGGTATTTATAAGCCCCAACAATGATATATACGTTAGACACAATAATATGACCGTTTGGAAAGTTCTTATACTGTTTCTGAAATTGCAAAGGTCAAATTCGTCTTGCTGGACATTTTCCCAACTGGTCAATTCTGGTCAACTCTGGTCAACTATGGTCAACTCAACTAGTCGTTCAGTTCAACTGGTCAGCAGCTGGTTCAGTTCAGTTCCGTTGATCAGCTGCTGGTTCGGTTCAGTTCAGCTGGTCTAGTTCAACTGGTCTGGTTCAGTTCAGTTGGTTCAGTTGAATTTCAGCTGGTTTGCTGAAATCAGCCTAGCTCATTTCAGTTTGTGCAGAACCAGTAACTTCATCCTCATTTACAACATCTTAAGCTTCGATTCAGACTTTGAATTCTGAAGATGATTTTTAGATCACCGTCTTATCTTTCCAACGCATACTGAATCGATTCATTTCGTTAACCAAGCTGAGATATATGACCAAAATACCGCAACTGCTCATACCCAACTGATTGCTGTTTTTGTGCAATCAGTTTGGTAGTTCAGCAATCAATTAGACAATGATAACATCCGAATTTGCCCAACTGACGTGAAATACGACTTGTTCAAAATTGAGTGATATACGACTTCAGCAATCAATAAGTCAGCGGATCGTCATTTGGGTCATCATTGATGAGAGATATCATCAAAATACCGAAACTCGCCAGAAATTCAGTTTGTTCATAATTCGATTTCAGTTTGCTTCTTGTGTTAACAACTTCACACTTGAGAAAATATGTTAGAAACACAATAACAAGTTCTGTTAATAACAAAATCAAGATTGCGAACTTGAAAAGTTCCAACAGTCTTCACCTGATCTAGCAGCCGTGGAGGCTACGTTTGAAACATTTGAGGAACCAGTTCAGTCCTTCATCCCAACTGAACAAGAAGTTCCAGCTGAAGAGCCGGTTCAGTCATCTGTCATGACTCAACGGGTAGTTGCTGAAACAATGGAGATTCAACAGTGCTTAACTTAATAACCTGCCGAGAAGGAATTTTTTGAAGAATCTGAGTAGCCAGTTCTGTAACGTACCGTATTTTTGCTACTAAAAATTTACGGAAAAATTAAAAATTTTCTTAAATAAAACGTGAACCTTCAAAATTCATTAATAGAGTTAACTGTACGTGTCACAAGTTGTGGCAACAAAAGATTTGAAAGTTAAAGTTTGAAAAAGTATTCAATGTTTGCATAAAACGTAAAACATGACGGTCCTCGGGTTAGCCTCCCGCTCAGTCCAAGCATGCTCCTTAGTCCCCACCTCCAGCCTCCTCATAAACATCCTCATTTGCATCGATTAAGTCTAGTGAGTCTAAAGACTCAACATGGATAAACTGGAAGTAACGAGTAGTACATAATAAAATCACATGCAACTTTAAAATAGGGCGTACGTACTTAAATCTTGAACTTGCGTTATAAAACTTGAACATACGTACATACATACTTAGACGTGCCATCAACATAAACTTTTCTTAACATGCTTGCTTACTTGTACATACTTGAACATACATGAACTTCATCATTTTGCGTAAATAATGTTTCAGAGCAAGTGACCCATAACATATTTCGTCTGATCAGACTAAACCACATGTACTGAATTTGGGCACTACAGTTCCTCCCCCACTTATAAAAATTTCGTCCTCGAAATTAAGTCTTACCGAACAACTCCGGGTAGCGAAGTCTCATATCTGCCTCTGACTCCCAAGTGGCCTCTTCTACTGATTGATTTAGCCATCGGACTTTGACCAACTTGGTCACTTTGTTCCGAAGTCTCCGCTCCTGTCTGTCTAGGATTTGGAAAGGTCTTTCCTCGTATGACAGGTCTGGAGCCAACTGTAACGGTTCATAGCTCAACACGTGCGAAGGATTAACTAGTTACTTCCTCAGCATCGAGACGTAGAACACATTGTGTACCCCTGCCAGATTCGGTGGAAGGGCAACACGATAGGCTAGTGTCCCAACTCTGTCCAGAATTTCAAATGGTCCAATAAACCTGGACTCAGCTTGCCTCTTTTCCCAAATCTCATAACACCCTTCATGGGTGCTATATTTACAAAACGTGGTCACCTACGGCAAACTCGAGATCTCTCCTTCCCTTATCAGCATAGCTCTTTTGGCGACTTTGGGCAGTCTTCATCCTGTCTCGAATCTTGACCACCAAATCTGCAGTCTGCTGAACTATCTCTGGACCATGTTCCGTTCTTTCACCGAATTTATCCCAATGAACCGGCGATCTGCACTTCCTTCCATACAATGCCTCGTAGGGAACCATACCTATAGATTCTTGGAAATTGTTGTTATATGTAAACTCCACTAGAGGTAGCTTAGATTCCCAAGTACCCTAGAAATCGATCATACAGGCTCTCAACAAATCCTCCAAAATCTAGATCACTCGCTGAGACTGACCATCTGTCTGCGGGTGAAAAGCTTACTGAAAGCAACTTCGTCCCCATGGCTGTATGCCAACTCTTCCAAAAGGGCGTTGTGAACCTCGGGCCTCTGTCGAACACAATAAAAACTGGGATCCCGTGCCATTGAACAATCTCCCTGATATAAAGCTCTGCATACTGCGTCATGGAGAAAGTCGTCTTTACTGGCAAGAAGTGCGCTGACTTAGTGAGTCGATCCAATATAACCCAAATGGAATTCGATCCTCTAACTGACTTTAGCAAACCAACTACAAAGTTCATTGTAATATTCTCCCATTTCCACTCTGGGATGGGGAGTGTCTTAACCAATCATGCTGGCCTCTGATGTTCTGCCTTCACCTGCTGACAAGTGAGGCATTCAGATACAAATCTGCAGATGTATCTTTTCATTCCTGGCCACCAATACAAAATCTGTAGGTCCTTGTACATCTTGGTACCTCCTTGGTGAATAGAATACGGAGATGCGTGTGCCTCTGTCAGAATATCCTCTCTGTCGAATCAACACTAGGCACCCACATTCTACCTCTGTATCTCACAATACCATCTGACACTGTGTAGAGTACACTGCCCTTAGCTTCATCCTTCAGCCTCCATTTCTGCAACTGCTCGTCTGAAGGCTGACCCGCACGAATACGATCTAGCAAGGAAGACTGGACTGTCGGATTAGACAGCCTCGGAGCTCTGCCCTTGCGATAAACTTCTAAACCAAACCTCTGAAGCTCAAACTGAAGAGGTCTCTGTACTGACAACTGTGCTATGACTGAAACCTTTCAGTTCAAGGCATCTGCCTCGACGTTAGATTTCCCCGGATGGTAACTAATCTCACAGTTGTAGTCTTTTACCAACTCAAACCACCGTCTTTGTCTCATATTCAATTCTTTCTGCGTGAAGAAATACTTGAAACTCTTGTGATCAGTAAACATCTGGCATTTCTCGCTGTACAAGTAGTGTCTCCATATCTTCAACGCAAAGACGACAGCGGTTAAATTAAGATCATAAGTCAGGTAGTTCTTCTCATGCACCTTCAACTGCCTGGAAGCATAAGCTATCACCCGACCATGCTGCATCAAAACTGAAAGCGGACCGGTTACGGTGGCCGGAAGCGCAACGGAAGTCAAAAATTTTTATTTTCTACTAGAATTTTCGGCCACCAAGTTTAAGTGCAATATTTACATTTCAAAACAAAAACACCATGCATAGGATGTTTAAGAAAGATTACCTATCAACCTCTTGAGGTTGATGTAATGGCTCCAACTAAAGTATGAATACTTTAGCTCTTCTTTGGTAGACAAATCTACAAGCACACCCTCTTCCTCTTCAAGAATTAGGCCCACCACTTAGCTATGTAAATCCCCTCAAGTTTTGCACTAGAAAAACTTGAGGATTTTTCAAAGAGAAATTTTGTTCTCCAACAAATTGAAGAACAAAAGAAGAAATTTTTTTTTGAGAGAAAACTAGAGAGGAATTTCGGCCAAGTTGAGAGACAAGAATGAGGAGAGAAGTTGAGTCTAGGTTGTGAGAAAAGCAACTCTCAAAAGCAACAAAAGTTGCATGCCTAGTCTCCAACCCTTCACCTCCCCAAAGCATGCAAACCCTAGAATGACATGCATATAATATGGTTTTTTAATACATTAAAAAACCATAGACTAAATTTTAATTATCTCAAACACATTTGAGATTAATTAAATATTACTTGATTTTACTCAAGTCCCACTAGTTAAATAATTATTTTAATTGAGTTCTACAAGACTCAATATTATTTAATTAATTCAACACTTGAATTAATTTAATTATTTAGACTCTACTAGGTCTACTAGTGTTTAATTAATTCAACACTTGAATTAATTTAATTTAGTCCATAATAATGTTTATGAAAATCACAATTTTCAAATACATTATTCACTTGGCCAAATTTTAATCTTAGGAACACTTCCATAAATTAAATTTTATATTTCTCTCTTAGAAGTCATACTTCTATTTATCTTAACGCTTATAAACACATTTATAAGCCGTTCAACACATTGAACTATTTTACTTCTCATCGGGATTTACAAAGCAAGTACTTGTGTGGCCCTCAATGGTTCATTGATACAACTAGCCGTGGGTTCACATCTCTATGTGATTCGGACTAAACATGTCCTTATTCGAGCATACCCCAATTGCTCCATTCTTACTTATCAACTCCTTGATAGTAAGAACGTCAGAACTCAAGTCTGATAGTACCCAACCAATCACGTTAAACGCCTAGCAGCATCGCTTACGTGATTCCCTAGGTATCACATGATAGTGCCTGCAAGAACCATTCAATTATGGTTAGCGTACAGTACGGTCCCTTCAACTCATATATCCCGACCGATTCGACAACTATTGGTCTATCGAGAGTTGTCAATGAATCGATACTATGTGTCATGTTGTGGTTGCATCGATGGTGTAATCTATGAAACCCCTTTCATAATTACCACCATACTCTGATCAGAGATTTCAACCCACACATACATGAAAAACACATAGGATATCCATACCAGTAGGTAAGCGGTGAATCCCCGGCTACAATGCATCGACTCCTATGTGTTTCGACAGAACACCCAACCTTGCCACCTGATGACCCCATGAGAGTCGGTAAACAAGTCAAAGTGTAATTCTAGCACATAGAGTCTCAATGTTGTCCCGGGTAATAAGGACTAATTCTGTACAACCATAAACCAGGACTATTCCACTCGATAAGTGAGAACCACTTGGAAAGTCCTTTTATGGAGGGTTGTTCAGTGCACTCTAAAAGGAGCACCTATCTGCATGTTCGGACATCACAATGTCCCCTACCAATGAAACATGGTACTCACATCGCAGATACTAGTCTCTAACTCGAGCGGCCTATATCCTTCTTATTGGCGGCTGAATCGACTAGGAACCGTTTAGAATATACAGTATTACAAATATGAGTTTCATGATACTCATCATATGAGCATCTCATATTATTTCTACTATTTGTATATTCAAGGGCTTTATCTATGCAACTAGCATGGGTATACAGATAAAGATTTGCCAAAATAATAATTTCAAATATTATTAAAATAAAGATTGCTTATACATAGAGTTTCATTGTGAACACTCGGCCAACACTTGGCTCGACGGGCACCTACTCTAACAATCTCCCACTTGCACTAGAGCCAACTACCCATATGCATCAAACACATTGATTCGCGATGCTTGTCGAATAATGGTCCGGGTAAAGGCTTAGCTAGTGGATCAACAACATTATCGGCGGAGCCGACTTTGTCAAAAGACACTTCTCCCCTTCCACAATCTCTCCGAGGATGTGGTACTTTCTCAATACTCGTTTGGATTTCTGATGAGACCTAGGCTCCTTTGCTTGACTTATAGCTCCCGTGTTGTCACACAACACCGGGACAGGAGCGACTCCATTAGGAATGACGCCCAACTCTTGGACGAAATTCCTTATCCAAACACCCTCCCTTGCTGCATCTGATGCAGCAATGTATTCGGCCTCTGTGCTGGAATCCGTAATATTGTCTCGCTTGGAACTCTTCCAAGAGACAGCAGCACCATAGAGCTTGAATACAAAACCAGAGGTTGACTTCGAGTCATCGATATCGCTTTGGAAGCTATATAGCCTTCCAATTTTAGTTCTCCACCCCATAGACCAAGAACAATTTATTGGTCCTTCTCAACTACTTGAGGATGTCTTTCACAGCTTTCCAGTGTGAAAGACCAGGGTTCGATTGATATCTACTCACTACACTTAGTGCGAAAGCCACGTCAAGACGTGTAGATATCATCCCATACATGATGCTACCAATTGCAGAAGCATACGGAATGCGTGTCATCGCCACTATCTCTGCATCAGTCTTGGGAGACAGACTTGGATAGGGACACGCCATGACACATTGGTAGATGTCCTCTCATGGACTCATCCATCGAGAACCGCTTCACGATGGTATCAATGTATGTGGACTGGGTGAAATCAAGCCATCTTTTCGATCTATCTCAATAGATCTGTATTCCCAATACAAAAGATGCTTCACCCAAGTCCTTCATCGAGAACTTACTCGCTAACCATATCTTAGTTGATTGCAACATTCCTACATCATTCCCAATGAGTAGAATGTCATCAACATACAATACCAGGAATGTCACAACACTCCCACTGACCCTCTTATACACATAGGGTTCCTTAAATCAAACAATTTGATTATACTCTCGAATCTGAGATTCCAACTCCTAGATGCCTTCTTAGACCACAAATAGATCTCTGAAGTTTGCATACCATATGCTCACTTCCGACAGATGTAAACCCTTCAGGTTGAGACATGTAAATCACTTTCTTAAAATCCCTATTAAGAAAGGCTGTCTTAACATCCATCTGCCATATCTCATAGTCATACCATGCAGCTATGGCTAGCAAAATCCTTATGGACTTGAACATTGCGACTGGGGAAAAGGTTTCCTCAAAGTCAACTCCTTGTCTTTGAGTATATCTTTTTGCCACCAATCGCGTCTTGAAGGTCAACACCTTCCCATCCTCCCCAAGTCCCTGTGGGAACAGTTCCCACAGGTGGATCCACAAGATCCTACACTTGGTTCGAATGCATGGAATTCAACTCAGATTCCATTGCTTCAAGTCACTTGGATGAATTGGCATCAGATAACGCTTCTTTGAAGGTCCTTGGATCACATCCAAGATTAGGCTCATCATGGCCCTCTTCAAGAAGCAGACCATACCTCATAGGTGGTCTCGAGACTCTCTCGGTTCTTCTAGGAGCTTGTATCTCCTCACTTAGCTCATTGGGTGTGGGTTCTACAACTGTGGGTGTCTCTCGAACCTCTTCGAGTTCTATCAACTCGCCCTTTCTATCCAATAGAAATTCCTTTTCCAAAAAGGTTGCATTCCTAGAAACAAACACCTTTGTTTCTTGGGGATGATAGAAGCAATATCCAACTGAATTCCTTGGATATCCCACAAAGTAGCATAAAATGGATCGACTATCCAATTTATCTCCCACTACCTGCTTCACATAAGCAGGGCTCCCCATATTCTAAGATGAGAATATTTGGGAGGCTTACCCATCCATATCTCATATGGTGTCTACCTTTGAATGGACATTTAATGGAATATCTTTTAATTTTAAGTTATAGAGATCGTTTTCAAGTTCACCAGTACCAATCAAACATTCATTCATGTAAATGTTGCAAACACCTTTGCAAAATAAACAAGAATATCCATTTTTATCAGCATAGAAATGGAAACAATGTTTTTTACAAAATTAGGTACAAACAAAACATCTCATAAAATTAACTTAAACTATCGTTCAATAATAAGTAAACATCCTTAATAGCCTTGGCAGCAACTCTTGCTCCATTGTCCATCCTAAAGAAGGTCACACCTTCCTTAAGTTTCCTACTTCTTCCCATCACCTGTAACCCATTACAGAGATGTGAGTCACAACAGGTATCTAATACCCAAGAAGTAGAGTTAATTGAAATGTTTACTTAAATTTAAAACATACCGTTTCCAGAACACTTCTGGGCCAGATATTCCTTGCAATTTCGCTTCCAATGTCCAGGCTTCTTGCAGTGATGACAAACATCACCAGTCTTGTCAGCCTTAACTGGTCTGGCTGCCTCAACGGGATTCGGAGAATGCCTCATCAAGGGCACGTTCTTCTTGGGACGTTGGAAAGAACTCTTCTTTCCATTCCCATGTGGATCAATCTTCGTACTAGATGAAGAACCCACATAAAGAACCAACTTCTCTTTCTTGATGGTTGATTCAAACGTAACAAGCATATTCACCAACTCCACAAGGGTCGGTTCCATCTTGTTCATGTTGAAGTTCACCACAAAAGGATCAAATGAGCTAGGCAGCGATAACAGCAACACGTCGGTGGTCAACTCCGAAGGCTAGATCATATCCATGCCAACGAGCTTGTCCACGAGCCCGATCACCTTTAGGCCATGCTCATGGACCGAGGCCCCATCTCGCATGCGCAAAGTGATCAGCTCCTTGACGGTAGCATGCCTAAGAGGACGCGTTTGCTCTCCAAAGAGCTCCTTGAGGTGCAAATGAATGTCAGCAGCACTCTTTGCACCCTCAAAACGCCTCTGCAGCTCATCATTCATAGAAGTCAGCATATAACTCCTGGCTATCAAGTCATGGTCACACCATTCCTTGTAAGCCTGCAATTCCTCAGGATTGCAGTCAGTCGGAGCCTCAACAGGGGGCGACTCAGTCAGTGTATATGCTACATTTTCCGAATTCAAGACGATTTTCAGGTTTCTTAGCCAAGTGAGGTAATTAGGTCCAGTTAATATGTGTTTGTCGAGTATTATAGATATCGGATTGCGCATCGAAGACATTGTCGATTTGTACTGAAAAGTAAAAACAGATAAATGTTGATGACTATTTTAAATATTTAGTAAGATATGAAGTTTGGACTTTTACTTCATAAATATTTGCTCCCACTGTTTTGACATCTTTCACTACCCTCTAGTGAAAACGGGAAACTCCTTTCCTCAGTAGGTACGTAAGGTCCAATTAGCGAATTGTGATCCCGAATAATATCAGCCAATCACAATTCCTAAAAGGTAGTTTCCAATTGCATCACAATGCAACCCTCTACGTAAACTTTTGTCTCACGTTTGATTAGGACCCAATAATATGACGTCGTTCATCTTCACGTGTCAAGCCTAACCCATCGATGTTGAACCTTAATGGACGGTCGCCATGAGTTCCCTCAATAATATGAGCCGAAATCATGGGAGTTCCACGTAGTTCACATCACAATGTCAATGGATGTCACAGCTTTCCGGCACCCAGGGCCCCCTCAATAATATGAGCCGAGCCCCGAGTACGGGTAGCGTTCATCATGCATCCATTGTCGATGGAAGACAAGGAAATTATAAACAAATTTACAATTCCCCTTTTCGGACTTGATATTAATTTTGAATCTTATTCAAAATGAGGGTTTTTTAATTTTGAAAGGTCTCATCATTAATTTTATTTTAAAAACTCGCCATGTTTGATCGTATGTTTGCCGGATTCATGCAACTTTTGTTATTATAATAATAATAACGCACATACTCATTATTTATAACATATCATGCATATATTATAAATAGAAAACAGTACAAGGATGATCAATCGCCCCAAAACTAATGGCCCGTGTGAGCCAAACACGGGCCTAGGTCCAATCCTAGGGTAAATGCAAGGGATGCAATGCAACTAAATTATTACATTAGCATCCAATATTACATGTCTTCGATCTTCATAATCACCAAGGCCACCATCTTCCAATCCTGATCTTCCACTATTCTAATATTTACAATTAAATATCCATGGCACATAGGGATACATCTCATGGGGTGGAAACGGGCCATAAACTAAGCCCACTTTAAATTGATAATTATTACAATCATTCAACACAAATATCCTAGCATACACCTAGCAAATTGGGCTTGGGCTTTTGATCATCCTTCATGCATAATATCACATATCATACACCATCAATTAATTATCACAATAATTAATTGATCTAATATTATATATCTTGATCCAATCACTAACCGCCACAATTATAAATTAAATTAACAAAGTATACAAACTCCTTTGTCTACTTTCAAATTAATTTATTTATAATCGAATTTCTTGTAAATCACAATTTACTATAAATAATTAAAGTCCTACTTCAATTATTTATTTTATGAGAAAATATGTGCAACAATTGTAAATTTAAACTTAAGGCCCAAAAACCATTTTTCACCAAAAATATTTTGGCCCATTTAAATTTCACAAATTATGTTGTCCATCCAATGGCCCAACATCTCAAGGCCCATGACACTAAGATTGTCCCAAAACACTTTTGGAAACCCTAGCCGTCATCACCGTCGCCAGAGTTCCGTCGCCGGATTCCGGCAACACAAAATTTTTTTTTTTTATTTTAAAATGAAGCATTTCGGGCAGCCCCTTGGGCTGCCCCTCGGCTGCCCGAAATTTTCGGGCAGCCCTCGGGCAGCCCCGAAAAACATTTTTTTTTTTGTTTTTCAAAATATTTTGATTAATAAATTGATACGATAGAAAGACCATTCGAGACATGATTTGAGTTAGCAGGGAAGAGGCAATGTTAGAGGAACAGTACCCTTCGCGAATATGCGCGACACTGATGCGCGCATATGCGCGAGATGGGTAGAGGACCTCACGCATATGCGCGGAGGGTGTGCGAGCATATGCGCGAGTTGCGGAAAGGCTAGTGCATGTCCAGAGAACCTCGCGCATATGCACGAAAGAAGGGCGCGCATATGCGCGAGCTGCCGAGAAGCTAAGCGCGGAGACTAGTAGGTCTCTCACATATGCGCTGAGAGAAGCGAGCAAGCTGTAATTATTGATTAATGAATTGATATGATTAGAAAGACCATTCGAAACATGATTTGAGTTAGCATGGGAAGATGCAATGTTAGAGGAACAGATACCCTTCGCGCATATGCGCGAGATGGGCAGAGACCTCACGCATATGCGCGGAGGGTGTGCGAGCATAGGCGCGAGTTGTGCGCGAAAGGCTAGTGCATGTCCAGAGAACCTCGCGCATATCACGAAAGAAGGGCGCGCATATGCGCGAGCTGCCGAGAAGCTAAGGTGGAGACCAGTAGGTCCTCACATATGCGCTGAGAGAAGTCGAGCATATGCGCGAGACGTGCAGTATGTATATGAGCCACATGGTCTCTTCCATGCATTGATATATATATAATAGAAGTTACACTCATTTAAAAAGGGACAGCAAAAGGAAAACCGAAGGAAGCTCTGAATAAATTATTCCTGAATCGTAGAATCGCGGTTGTGCAAACCGCCCATTAGATTTTGAATCCACTTCAATACTATGTTCCTATCAACGCAGGCTACAACGGACGTAAAATTTACTACGTTTTCATATGTTTTGAAATTATGATATGCCAGAATCAGATAGATTCATATATGATGTTCTTGACACGTTAGACACTTAAATCAAAACCGGATTGAATAACAGACACTGTATAAAATGTTTATGATTATCAGAATGGATTTGATTGAGATTGTATCAGATTTGTATTATTGTTATCGATTATGAGAGTTTGGGATTGATATTTACTGATATTGTATTGCTGGGCATATTGAGTTTGTGTCGTTATGCCGTTGAAACAGAATTTGATTTAATTCTGATTATATCCAGTATGATTTGAGATTGTATATTGATATTGTGCCTATTGGGAATGTCATTCCAGATTGTATACCAAAGGATTCGAAGACAGATCAGAGCTGAACCCCAACGAGAGAAAGGTATAAATCAATGTTAACCGGGAGATCGAATAGAGTCAGATTAGACTCGAGTTCCAAAAACGACATACTTTATTATTGCATTGATGTTTGCAATTCATGATATGATATTCTTAGTCTATTGATTTATAGCAAAGAATGTATGTGAGTCATGGACGGAGAGGCCTACTCATTGGCAGGATATGCCAATTCAGCGGGATAGGCCAGTATTTGGCGGATATGCCAAGACACTGGATGTTTGATTATATCGATGTGTGCTAGGAGCAGATCGACTCTATCGCTGAGATTCGATATGAGAACATGTCCAGGAACCGGGATCCTAAATTAGAAATGAGTCGAGTATGAGATGACGAGTCACGAGTAGATTTACAGTTTTATATCAATTCATGTTTTCGGATTTGATACATGTTATTGATGACCGTTTATGCTTTATATATGTTTTTATATGATTGCATGTACTGGGATTATATTCTCACCGGAGTTATCCGGCTGTTGTCTTGTTTGTATGTGTGCATGACAATAGGTGGGACAGGATCAGGGTCAAGAAGAGGATGAGAGAGGACATTTAGAATGGAGACCGGACGTAGAAGTAGATGTTTCATTACCTGACATGTAGTGAATGAACAGTAGTTGTTATGATTACTTTTGTACAGGACTTATACTTAGATCTGGATATTGATCTTGTAAATGAAATAGGATTTATTCATATGTTGCGTACTCTTGTATTTAAAAAAAAAAAATTAGACCATGTTATTTAATTGATCTAATCATTCACAAAGACGATTAAGAAATGAATTAGCGTTCGGGTCCCCACATTTAGGCATCAATCAAGCTCTACGAGTAGAAGACACATCACGGTACTTCTTAAAAAAGAGGAAGATGAAAAGAAATCAGGAAGCCCAACCTTTTTAAGATAAAAATCGGAAAAGAAAATTTAATAAAAGAACACAACCAGTGAGCAAGGAGAAGCTGTCAAAGGAAAAGTTTCAAGAAACAACATAAAAAGTGTGGATATTGGCGTTACCAAATCATGAAGAAGAAATTGCTAGAGAAAGATGGAAATGTCTTATTTGTGGAAGTGAGCAACACCGTATTCAAGATTGTCCAAAAAGAACGCAGAAGACTCAACAACAACAAAACCAAAGATACCCGCTCGAGCCTATGCCCTCTTAGGAAACAAAGAGGAGGAAATTGACACCACTGCAGTCGTAGAAGGTACTGTTACCATATATCCAGTTCTGCAAAAACTTATTTGATTTAGGAGCTAATCATTCTTTTATCTCAAAAGTTTTTTTTACATAAAGTACCACTGTTCTCTGAGCAGCTACCATATAGCTTTGAAATTAGCTCACCTTTAGGGACAACAATGATTACTGACATCATTTACAAAAAATGTCCCTTAAACTTCCAAGAAAAAGAATATCTAGCAGATTTATTTGAATACCTACAAGAACTATGGTATACTCTTGGAATGGACGTGTTATTTAGACACCAATCCCAGCTCAGTTGCTACACAAAAGAAGTTTATCTTCAAATTTGTCATCCAATCAATTCCAAAGCTAACCATACCATGGGAAGCTAAGGCTATACTAAAAGACAACGGACAAGGATTTTTAGCTTATTTGAAAAATAAGCTAAAAGATCTGAAAGCGGACCGGTTACGGTGGCCGGAAGAGCAACGGAAGTCAAGAATTTTATATTATACACAAATTTTCGGCCACCCTAGGTTTTGTGGAATATACAAAATAACACCATACATAGGATGTTAAGAGATTATTACCTATCAACCTCACAAGGTTGATGATGGCACCAACTTAGTTGACTAGCAACTAAGCTCTTGAAATGGATGACAATACAAGAACACTCCTATTTCCTTCAAGAATTAGGCCCACACTAAGCAAGGTAAAACCCCTCTTGATTTGCACTAGAAAAATCAAGAGGATTTTTCAATGAGAAGATTTATTCCCAAGAAAATGAAGAACAAAAAATGGAAGAAAAATGTGAGAAATTTTCCCAAAAATTCGGCCAAGTGAATGAGTGAAGGGGGGAGAAATTTTCTTGGTTTTGATAAAAGTTGTCTTGCATGCCAACTATTATTTTAATCAAAAGTAATGGACACCCCTTCACCTCCCAAGCAGGCAAACCTTATGGGCTTGCAACTTTTTGCAAGGCCCATGGACTTTTAATTGTCCAAACAATTTTGGGCCCAATTACACTTACTTTGATTTACTCAAGCCCACTAGTTAAATAATTATTCCAATTGGGCTCTACAAGCCCAATATTATTTAATTAATCCAACACTATTAATTAATTTAATTTTGACTCTACTAGGCCCACTAGTTTTTAATTAATTCAACCTTGAATTAATTTAATTTAGTCCATAATAATGTTTATGAAAATCACAATTTTCAAATACATCATTTACTTGGCCAAATTTTAATCTAGGAACACTTCCTAAATTAAAATTTATATTTCTCTCATAGAAGTCATACTTCTATTTTTCTTTACGTTAAAACACATTATAAGTCGTTCAACACATTGAACTGTTTGACTTCTCATCGGGATTTACAAAGCTAGTACTTGTGTGGCCCTCAATGGTTCATTGATACAACTAGCTGTGGGATCACATCTCCAGTGATTCGGACTAAACATGTCCTATCGAGCATACCCCAATTGCTCCATTCTTACTTCATCAACTCCTTGATAATAAGAACGTCAGAACTCAAGTCTGATAGTACCCAACCAATCACGTTAAACGCTAGCAGCATCGCTTACGTGATTCCCTAGGTATCACATGATAGTGCCTGCAAGAACCATTCAATTATGGTTAGCGTACGTACGGTCCCTTCATCCATATATCCCGACCGATTCGACAACTATTGGTCTATCGAGAGTTGTCAATGAATCGATACTATGTGTCATGTTGTGGTTGCATCGATGGTGTAATCTATGAAACCCCTTTCAAATTACCACCATACTCTGATCAGAGATTTCAACCCACACATACATGAAAAACACATAGGATATCCATACCGTAGGTAAGCGGTGAATCCCCGACTACAATGCATCGACTCCTATATGTTTCGCCGTAACACCCCAACTGCCACCTAATGACCCCATAGAGTCGGTAAACAAGTCAAAGTGAAACGCTAGCACAGAGAGTCTCAATTTGTCCCGGGTCATAAGGACAATGGTGTACAACCATAAACACGACGTTTCCACTCGAAAGTGAGAACCATTGGAAAGTCCTTATAGAGGGTGTTTCAGTGCACTCTACAAGGGAGCACCTATCGCATGCTCGGACATCACAAGGTCCCCTACCAATGAAAACATGGTACTCACATCGCAGATACAGTCTCTAACTCGAGCGGCCTATATCCTTCTTGGTTGCGGCTGAATCGACTAGGAACCGTTTAGAATATACAGTATTCAAATATGAGTTCATGATACTCATCAATGAGCATCTCATATTCTTTCTACTATTTGTATATTCAAGGACTTATCTATGCAACTAGCATGGGATAAAGATAAAGATGCGCCAAATTAAATAATTCAAATATTATTAAAATAAAGTCGTTTATACAAAGAGTTTCATCGTGAACAGTCGGCCAACCTTGGCTCGACGTGCACCTACTCTAACAATCTCCACTTGCACTAGAGCCAACTACCCATAACTTTAGACCCATTGATTCGCGATGCTTCGAAGATGGTCCTGGTAAAGGCTTGGTTAGTGGATCAGCAACATTATCGCGGAGCCAACTTTGTCGATCGACACTTCTCCTCGTTCCACGATCTCTCTCGAGGATGTGGTACTTTCTCAATACATGTTTGGACTTCTGATGAGACGTGCTCCTTCGCCTGAGCTATGGCTCCCGTGTTGTCGCACATCACCGGGATAGGAGCAACTCCATTTGGAATGACGCCCAACTCTTGGACGAAATTCCTATCCAAAAAGCCTCCTTTGCTGCAGCCGATGCAGCAATGTATTCTGCCCTCAGTGGTGGAATCCGCAGTACGTGTCTTGCTTGGAACTCTTCCAAGAGACAACACCACCATTGAGCATGAATATGAATCCGGAGGTTGACTTCGATTCATCAACATCGTCTGTGAAGCTAGAGTCGGTATAGCCTTCCAATTTCAATTCTCCACCCCCATAGACCAAGAACAACTTATTGGTCCTTCTCAAATACTTGAGGATGTCTTTCACAGCTTTCCAGTGTGGAAGACACAGGTTGGATTGATATCCTAACTACACTTGGTGCAATGCCACGTCAGGACGTGTAGATATCATCCATACATGATACTACCAATAGCCGAAGCATACGGAATTCGTGTCATCGTCGCTATCTCTCTGCATCAGTCTTGGGAGACATAGACTTGGATAGGAACAGCCATGACACATTGGTAGATGTCCTCTTTTGGACTCATCCATCGAGAACCGCTTCACGATGGTATCAATGTATGTGGACTGGGTGAGACCAAGCAATCTTCTTGATCTATCTCTATAGATCTGTATTCCCAATACAAAAGATGCTCACCCAAGTCCTGCATTGAGAACTTACTTGCTAACCATATCTTAGTTGATTGCAACATTCCTACATCATTCCCAATGAGTAGAATGTCATCAACATAAAGAACAAGGAATGTCACAGCACTCCCACTGACCTTCTTATACACACAGGGTTCCTCAGGATTCTAGAAAAACCAAACTCTTGATTGTACTATCGAATCTGAGGTTCCAACTCCTAGATGCCTGCTTAAGACCATAAATAGATCTTTGAAGTTTGCATACCATATGCTCACTTCCGATAGATGTAAACCCTTCAGGTTGAGACATGTAAATCTCTTCCTTAATATCCCCATTAAGGAAGGCAGTCTTAACATCCCTGCCATATCTCAAAGTCATACCATGCGCTATGGCTAGCAAAATCCTAATGGACTTGAACATGCAACTGGAGAAAAGTTTCCTCAAGTCAACACTTGCCTTTGAGTAACCTTTGCTACCAATCGCGCCTTGAAGGTCAATACCTTCCCATCCGCCCCAAGTTTCCTCTTGTAAATCCATTAACACCCTATGGGAACAATTCCCTCAGGTGGATCCACGAGATTCCACACTTGGTTCGAATGCATGGAATTCATCTAAGATTCCATTGCTTCAACCATTTGGATGAATCGGCATCAGATAACGCTTCCTTGAAGGTCTTGGATCACATCCAAAGTTAGGCTCATCATGGCCCCTTCAAGAAGCAGACCATACCTCACAGGTGGTCTCGAGACCTCTCGGTTCTTCTAGGAGCTTGTATCTCCTCACTTGGCTTCTCGGGTGTGGGTTCTCACGACTGTGGGTATCTCTCGAACCTCTTCGAGTTCTATCATCTCGCCTTTTCTATCCAATAGAAATTCCCTTTCCAAAAAGGTCGCGTTCCTAGAAACAAACACTTTGTTTCTTGGGGATGATAGAAGTAATATCCAACTGAATTCCTGGATATCCCACAAAGTAGCATAAAATGGATCGACTATCCAATTTATCTCCCACACCTGCTTCAAAAGTAGGACCCCCCATATTCTAAGATAAGATACTTGGGAGGCTTACCCATCCATATCTCATATGGAGTCTTGTCAACTGCCTTTGTATGGACATTGTTCAACAACAGTGCCGCTGTTTCAAGCGCATATCCCCAAAAGGATGGCGGCAACTCTGTGAACCCCATCATAGACCGAACCATGTCCATCAAGAGTCCGGTTACGACGCTCGCGAAACACCATTCATACTGCGGTGTAGGCGGGCGGAGTCCACGTACTCCTTGGAACTCGGCAGAAGTACTCACCACCTTGATCGATCAAAGTGTCTTGATGCTTCGTCCCAATGCTTCTCTACTTCACTTCTGAATTCTTTGAACTTTCAAAGGCTTCAGACTTGTATTTCATCAAATACACTACACCATACCTCGAAAAGTCATCGGTAAAGGTGATGAAGTAGGCATGTCCATGCTTAGTGGTGATGCTAAGCGGACCGCACACATCGGTAGGGATCAAATCCAATAACCTTTGGCTCGCTCCGCATGGCCCTTAAAGGGAATTTTGGTCATCTTTCCCTTAGACAGGATTCAACAAGTCGTGAGAGCATTAAATCGGACTATCAAACATGCCAACTCCCACTAACTGTTTCATCCTCTTAGGGAAAATGACCTAATCGAACATGCCATAATTGTGCCGAATTAAAGTACTTGTTTGCGCTTATTGTTGTTGTTGTATCGTTTGGACATTGTTAAGTGGAATATCTTTTAATTTTAAGGTGTAGAGATTGTTTCAAGTTCACCGGTACAAACAAACATTCATTCTTGTAAATATTGCAAACTTTGCCAAATAAACAAAAAATCCATCAATATCAAGCATGAGAATGGAAATAATGTTTTTAAATCAAGTCTGGTACGAACAAAACATCTCTAATACAAACTTAAAATCATTGTTCAAAATTAAACAAACATCTCCTATGGCTTGGCAGCAACTCTGCTCCAGGCCCATCTCAAGAAGTTTCCACCCCTCGGAGCTTTCTTCACTTCTTCCCATCACCTAAATCATTACATAGAGAGGTGAGCACAGCCGATATCCAATACCCAAAGTAGAGTTAATCGAGATATTACTTAAATAAAGAACATACCTTTGCCAGAACCCTTCGGCGCAAGATATTCCCTGCAGTTACGCCTCCAATGTCCAGGCCTTCAATACTATGTTCTTATCGACGCAGGCTACAACTGGACGTAAATTTACTACGTTTTCATATGTTTTGAAATTATGATATTGCCAGAATCAGATATGATTCATATATGATGTTCTTGACACGTTAAACATCTTATAATTGAAACCAGATTGAATAACAGACACTGTATAAAATTGTTATGATTTTCAGAATGGATTTAATTGAGAACTGATATCAGATTTGTATTATTGTTATCGATTATGAGATGTTGGGATTGATATTTTACTGATATTGTATTGCTGGGTATATTGAGTTTGTGTCGTTATGCCGTTGAAACAGAATTTGATTAATGAATTGATACGATTAGAAAGACCATTCGAGACATGATTTGAGTTAGCATGGGAAGATGCAATGTTAGAGGAACAGTACCCTTCGCGCATATGCGCGACACTGATGCGCGCATATGCGCGAGATGGGTAGAGGACCTCACGCATATGCGCGGAGGGTGTGCGAGCATATGCGCGAGTTGTGCGGAAAGGCTAGTGCATGTCCAGAGAACCTCGCGCATATGCACGAAAGAAGGGCGCGCATATGCGCGAGCTGCCGAGAAGCTAAGCGCGGAGACTAGTAGGTCTCTCACATATGCGCTGAGAGAAGTCGAGCAAGCTGTAATTATTGATTAATGAATTGATATGATTAGAAAGACCATTCGAAACATGATTTGAGTTAGCATGGGAAGATGCAATGTTAGAGGAACAGTACCCTTCGCGCATATGCGCGAGATGGGCAGAGGACCTCACGCATATGCGCGGAGGGTGTGCGAGCATATGCGCGAGTTGTGCGGAAAGGCTAGTGCATGTCCAGAGAACCTCGCGCATATGCACGAAAGAAGGGCGCGCATATGCGCGAGCTGCCGAGAAGCTAAGCGTGGAGACCAGTAGGTCTCTCACATATGCGCTGAGAGAAGTCGAGCATATGCGCGAGACGTGCAGTATGTATATTGAGCCACATGGTCTCTTCCATGCATTGATATATATATATATAGAAGTTACACTTCATTTAAAAAGGGACAGCAAAAGGAAAACCGAAGGAAGCTCTGAAAAAATTATTCCTTGAATCGTAGAATCGCGGTTGTGCAAAATCCGCCCATTAGATTTTGAATCCGACTTCAATACTATGTTCCTATCAACGCAGGCTACAACTGGACGTAAAATTTACTACGTTTTCATATGTTTTGAAATTATGATATTGCCAGAATCAGATATGATTCATATATGATGTTCTTGACACGTTAGACAACTTATAATCGAAACCGGATTGAATAACAGACACTGTATAAAATTGTTATGATTATCAGAATGGATTTGATTGAGAATTGATATCAGATTTGTATTATTGTTATCGATTATGAGATGTTTGGATTGATATTTTACTGATATTGTATTGCTGGGCATATTGAGTTTGTGTCGTTATGCCGTTGAAACAGAATTTGATTTAATTCTGATTATATCCAGTATTGATTTGAGGTTGTATATTGATATTGTGCCTATTGGGAATGTCATTCCAGATTGATATACCAAAGGATTCGAAGACAGATCAGAGCTGAACCCCAACGAGAGAAAGGTATAAATCAATGTTAACCGGGAGATCGAATAGAGTCAGATTAGACTCGAGTTTCCCAAAAACGACATACTTTATTTATTGCATTGATGTTTGCAATTCATGATATTGATATTCTTAGTCTATTGATTTATAGCAAAGAATGTATTGAGTCATGGACGGAGATGCCTACTCATTGGCAGGATATGCCAATTCAGCAGGATATGCCAAGTATTTGGCGGATATGCCAAGACACTGGATGTGTGATTTATATCGATGTGTGCTTAGGATCAGATCGACTTCTATCGCTGAGATTCGATATGAGACAATGTCCAGGAACCGGGTTCCCTAGATTAGAAATGAGTCGAGTATGAGATGACGAGTCACGAGTAGATTTACAGTTTTATATCAATTCATGTTTTCGGATTTGATACATGTTATTGATGACCGTTTATGCTTTTATATATGTTTTTATATGATTGCATGTATACTGGGATTATATTCTCACCGGAGTTATCCGGCTGTTGTCTTGTTTGTATGTGTGCATGACAATAGGTGGGACAGGATCAGGGTCAAGAAGAGGATGAGAGAGGACATTTAGAATGGAGATCCGGACGTAGAAGTAGATCTGTTTCATTACCTGACATGTAGTGAATGAACAGTAGTTGTTATGATTTACTTTTGTACAGGACTTATACTTAGATCTGGATATTGATCTTGTAAATGAAATAGGATTTATTTCATATGTTGCGTACTCTTGTATTTAAAAAAAAAAAAATTAGACCATGTTTATTTAATTGATCTAATCATTCACAAAGACGATTAAGAAATGAATTAGCGTTCGGGTCCCCACATTTATGCTATCAATCAAGCTCTACGAGTAGAAGACGACATCACGGTACTTCTTAAAAAAGAGGAAGAAGAAAAGAAAATCACGAAGCCCAACCTTTTTTAAGATAAAAATCGGAAAAGAAAATTTAATAAAAGAACACAACCAGTGAGGCAAGGAGAAGCTGTCAAAGGAAAAGTTTCAAGAAACAACAATAAAAAGTGTGGATATTGCGGATTACCAAATCATGAAGAAGAAAATTTCTAGAGAAAAGATGGAAATGTCTTATTCGTGGAAGTGAGCAACACCGTATTCAAGATTGTCCAAAAAGAACGCAGAAGACTCAACCCACAACAAAACCAAAGATACCCGCTCGAGCCTATGCCCTCTTAGGAAACAAAGAGGAGGAAATTGACACCACTGCAGTCGTAGAAGGTACTGTTACCATATTATCCAGTTCTGCAAAAACTTTATTTGATTTAGGAGCTAATCATTCTTTTATCTCAAAAGTTTTTTTTACATAAAGTACCACTGTTCTCTGAGCAGCTACCATATAGCTTCGAAATTAGCTCACCTTTAGGGACAACAATGATTACTGACATCATTTACAAAAAATGTCCCTTAAACTTCCAAGAAAAAGAATATCTAGCAGATTTGATTGAATTACCTATCAAGAACTATGGTATTACTCTTGGAATGGACTAGTTATTTAGACACCAATCCCAGCTCAGTTGCTACACAAAAGAAGTTTATCTTCAAATTTGTCATCCAATCAATTCCAAAGCTAACCATACCATGGGAAGCTAAGGCTATACTAAAAGACAACGGACAAGGATTTTTAGCTTATTTGAAAAATAAGCTAAAAGATCTGAAAGCGGACCGGTTACGATGGCCGGAAGAGCAACGGAAGTCAAGAATTTTATATTTATACACAAATTTTCGGCCACCCTAGGTTTTGTGGAATATTTACAAAATAACACCATACATAGGATGTTAAGAGATTATTACCTATCAACCTCACAAGGCTGATGATGGCACCAACTTAGTTGACTAGCAACTAAGCTCTTGAAATGGATGACAATCTACAAGCACACCTCCTTATTCCTTCAAGAATTAGGCCCACCACTAAGCAAGGTAAAACCCCTCTTGATTTGCACTAGAAAAATCAAGAGGATTTTTCAATGAGAAGATTTTATTCTCCAAGAAAATGAAGAACAAAAAATGGAAGAAAAATGTGAGAGAATTTTCCCAAAAATTTCGGCCAAGTGAATGAGTGAAGGGGGGAGAAATTTTCTTGGTTTTGATAAAAGTTGTCTTGCATGCCAACTATTATTTTAATCAAAAGTAATGGACACCCCTTCACCTCCCAAGCATGCAAACCTTAGTGGGCTTGCAACTTTTTGCAAGGCCCATGGACTTTTTAATTGTCCCAAACAATTTTGGGCCCAATTACACTTACTTGATTTTACTCAAGCCCACTAGTTAAATAATTATTTCCAATTGGGCTCTACAAGGCCCAATGTTATTTAATTAATCCAACACTTGAATTAATTTAATTATTTGGACTCTACTAGGCCCACTAGTGTTTAATTAATTCAACACTTGAATTAATTTAATTTAGTCCATAATAATGTTTATGAAAATCACAATTTTCAAATACATCATTTACTTGGCCAAATTTTAATCTAGGAACACTTCCTTAAATTAAAATTTATATTTCTCTCATAGAAGTCATACTTCTATTTTTCTTTACGCTTATAAACACATTTATAAGCCGTTCAACACATTGAACTGTTTGACTTCTCATCGGGATTTACAAAGCTAGTACTTGTTTGGCCCTCAATGGTTCATTGATACAACTAGCTGTGAGATCACATCTCCATGTGATTCGGACTAAACATGTCCTTATTCGAGCATACCCCAATTGCTCCATTCTTACTTATCAACTCCTTGATAATAAGAACGTCAGAACTCAAGTCTGATAGTACCCATCCAATCACGTTAAACGCCTAGCAGCATCGCTTACGTGATTCCCTAGGTATCACATGATAGTGCCTGCAAGAACCATTCAATTATGGTTAGCGTACAGTACGGTCCCTTCATCTCATATATCCCGACCTATTCGACAACTATTGGTCTATCGAGAGTTGTCAATGAATCGATACTATGTGTCATGTTGTGGTTGCATCGATGGTGTAATCTATGAAACCCCTTTCATAATTACCACCATACTCTGATCAGAGATTTCAACCCACACATACATGAAAAACACATAGGATATCCATACCCGTAGGTAAGCGGTGAATCCCCTACTACAATGCATCGACTCCTATATGTTTCGCCGTAACACCCAACCTTGCCACCTAATGACCCCATAAGAGTCGGTAAACAAGGCAAAGTGAAACGCTAGCACATAGAGTCTCAATGTTGTCCCGGGTCATAAGGACTAATGGTGTACAACCATAAACCAGGACGTTTCCACTCGATAAGTGAGAACCACTTGGAAAGTCCTTTATAGAGGGTTGTTCAGTGCACTCTACAAGGAGCACCTATCTGCATGCTCGGACATCACAATGTCCCCTACCAATGAAACATGGTACTCACATCGCAGATACTAGTCTCAAACTCGAGCGGCCTATATCCTTCTTGGTTGCGGCTGAATCGACTAGGAACCGTTTAGAATATACAGTATTCCAAATATGAGTTTCATGATACTCATCATATGAGCATCTCATATTCTTTCTACTATTTGTATATTCAAGGACTTTATCTATGCAACTAGCATGGGTATAAAGATAAAGATGCGCCAAATTAATAAATTCAAATATTATTAAAATAAAGATCGTTTATACAAAGAGTTTCATCGTGAACAGTCGGCCAACTCTTGGCTCGACGTGCACCTACTCTAACAATCTCCCACTTGCACTAGAGCCAACTACCCATATACTTTAGACCCATTGATTCGCGATGCTTCTCGAATGATGGTCCTGGTAAAGGCTTGGTTAGTGGATCAGCAACATTATCTGCGGAGCCAACTTTGTCGATCGACACTTCTCCTCGTTCCACGATCTCTCTGAGGATGTGGTACTTTCTCAATACATGTTTGGACTTCTGATGAGACCTTGGCTCCTTCGCCTGAGCTATGGCTCCCGTGTTATCGCACATCACCGGGATAGGAGCAACTCCATTTGGAATGACGCCCAACTCTTGGACGAAATTCCTAATCCAAACAGCCTCCTTTACTGCAGCCGATGCAGCAATGTATTCTGCCTCAGTGGTGGAATCCGCAGTACTGTCTTGCTTGGAACTCTTCCAAGAGAAAACACCACCATTGAGCATGAATATGAATCCGGAGGTTGACTTCGATTCATCAACATCGCTTTGGAAGCTAGAGTCGGTATAGCCTTCCAATTTCAATTCTCCACCCCCATAGACCAAGAACAACTTATTGGTCCTTCTCAAATACTTGAGGATGTCTTTCACAGCTTTCCAGTGTGGAAGACCAGGGTTGGATTGATATCTACTCACTACACTTAGTGCAAATGCCACGTCAGGACGTGTAGATATCATCCCATAAATGATACTACCAATAGCCGAAGCATACGGAATTCGTGTCATCGTCGCTATCTCTGCATCAGTCTTGGGAGACATAGACTTGGATAGGAACACGCCATGAGACATTGGTAGATGTCCTCTTTTGGAATCATCCATCGAGAACCGCTTCACGATGGTATCAATGTATGTGGACTGGGTGAGACCAAGCAATCTTCTTGATCTATCTCTATAGATCTGTATTCCCAATACAAAAGATGCTTCACCCAAGTCCTGCATTGAGAACTTACTTGCTAACCATATCTTTGTTGATTGCAACATTCCTACATCATTCCCAATGAGTAGAATGTCATCAACATAAAGAACAAGGAATGTCACAGCACTCCCACTGACCTTCTTATACACACAGGGTTCCTCAGGATTCTTAGTAAAACCAAACTCTTTGATTGTACTATTGAATCTGAGGTTCCAACTCCTCGATGCCTGCTTAAGACCATAAATAGATCTTTGAAGTTTGCATACCATATGCTCACTTCCGATAGATGTAAACCCTTCAAGTTGAGACATGTAAATCTCTTCCTTAATATCCCCATTAAGGAAGGCAGTCTTAACATCCATCTGCCATATCTCATAGTCATACCATGCAGCTATGGCTAGCGAAATCCTAATGGACTTGAACATTGCAACTGGAGAAAAGGTTTCCTCATAGTCAACACCTTGCCTTTGAGTATACCCTTTTGCTACCAATCGCGCCTTGAAGGTCAATACCTTCCCATCCGCCCCAAGTTTCCTCTTGTAAATCCATTTACACCCTATGGGAACAATTCCCTCTGGTGGATCCACGAGATTCCACACTTGGTTCGAATGCATGGAATTCATCTCAGATTCCATTGCTTCAAGCCATTTGGATGAATCGGCATCAGATAACGCTTCCTTGAAGGTTCTTGGATCACATCCAAAGTTAGGCTCATCATGGCCCTCTTCAAGAAGCAGACCATACCTCACAGGTGGTCTCGAGACTCTCTCGGTTCTTCTAGGAGCTTGTATCTCCTCACTTGGCTTCTCGGGTGTGGGTTCTACGACTGTGGGTATCTCTCAAACCTCTTCGAGTTCTATCATCTCGCCTTTTCTATCCAATAGAAATTCCCTTTCCAAAAAGGTCGCGTTCCTAGAAACAAACACTTTTGTTTCTTGGGGATGATAGAAGTAATATCCAACTGAATTCCTTGGATATCCCACAAAGTAGCATAAAATGGATCGACTATCCAATTTATCTCCCACTACCTGCTTCATATAAGTAGGACACCCCCATATTCTAAGATAAGAATACTTGGGAGGCTTACCCATCCATATCTCATATGGAGTCTTGTCAACTGCCTTTGTATGGACATTGTTCAACAACAGTGCCGCTGTTTCAAGCGCATATCCCCAAAAGGATGGCGGCAACTCTGTGAACCCCATCATAGACCGAACCATGTCCATCAAAGTCCGGTTACGACGCTCCGAAACACCATTGAACTGCGGTGTAGCGGGCGGAGTCCACTGCGAGAGAATCCCATTCTCTCTAAGATACTCTTGGAACTCGGCACTCAAGTACTCACCACCTTGATCTGATCGAAGTGTCTTGATGCTTCGTCCCAATTGCTTCTCTACTTCACTTCTGAATTCTTTGAACCTTTCAAAGGCTTCAGACTTGTATTTCATCAAATACACATACCCATACCTCGAAAAGTCATCGGTAAAGGTGATGAAGTAGGCATGTCCATGCTTAGTGGTGATGCTAAGCGGACCGCACACATCGGTATGGATCAAATCCAATAACCCTTTGGCTCGCTCCGCATGGCCCTTAAAGGGAATCTTGGTCATCTTTCCTTTTAGACAGGATTCACAAGTCGTGAGAGCATTAATATCGGACATATCAAACATGCCAACTCCCACTAACTTGTTCATCCTTCTTAGGGAAATATGACCTAATCGAACATGCCATAATTGTGCCGAATTAAGAGTATCTTGTTTGCGCTTATTTGTTGTTGTTATCGTTTGGACATTGTTAAGTGGAATATCTTTTAATTTTAAGGTGTAGAGATTGTTTTCAAGTTCACCGGTACCAACTAAACATTCATTCTTGTAAATATTGCAAACACCTTTGCCAAATAAACAAGAAAATCCATCAATATCAAGCATAGGAATGGAAATAATGTTTTTAATCAAGTCTGGTACGAACAAAACATCTCTTAACACCTTTGCCAAATAAACAAGAAAATCCATCAATATCAAGCATAGGAATGGAAATAATGTTTTTAATCAAGTCTGGTACGAACAAAACATCTCTTAATACAAACTTAAAATCATTGTTCAAAATTAAACAAACATCTCCTATGGCCTTGGCAGCAACT
Source organism: Primulina eburnea (assembly GCF_022965805.1). Classification (NCBI taxonomy): domain Eukaryota; kingdom Viridiplantae; phylum Streptophyta; class Magnoliopsida; order Lamiales; family Gesneriaceae; genus Primulina; species Primulina eburnea. The sequence continues at coordinate 35,162,830 of NC_133105.1, forward strand.
CTTGCTCCATTGCCCATTATCAAGAAGGTCTCACCCTCTCGGAGCCTTCTACTTCTTCCCATCACCTTAAAATCATTACAGAGATGTGAGCCACAGCCGGTATCCAATACCCAAGAAGTAGAGTTAATCGAGATATTTACTTCAATAAAGAACATACCTTTGCCAGAACCCTTCTGCGCAAAATATTCCCTGCAGTTACGCCTCCAATGTCCAGGCTTCTTGCAGTGATGACAGATGTCAACTGTCTTCTCAGCCTTGGTTGGCGCGGCTCCCACTATGGGACTCGGAGTCTGCCTCTTCAAGGGCTCGCTCTTCTTGGGGCGCTTGAAAGAACGCTTCTTTCCCTTCCCAGGTGGACCGGTCTTCGTGCCAGATGAAGAGCCAACATAAAGAACCGACTTCTCCTTTTTGATTGTGAACTCAAAGGTCACAAGCATGTTCACCAACTCTTCAAGGCTGGGCTCGAGCTTGTTCATATTGAAGTTCACGACAAAAGGATCGAAAGAGCTAGGCAGTGACAACAGCAACACATCCGTGGTCAACTCCGATGGCAAGATCAAATCCATGCCAACGAGCTTGTCCACGAGCCCAATCAACTTTAGGCCATGCTCATGGACCGAAGTCCCATCTCGCATGAGTAAAGTGATGAGCTCCTTTACTGTGGCATGCCTCAAAGGCCGAGTCTGCTCACCGAAGAGCTCCTTGAGGTGCAAATGAATGTCAGCAGCATTCTTTGCATCCTCGAATCGCCTTTGCAGCTCATCGTTCATCGAAGCCTGCATATAACACCTCGCCTTCAAGTCATGGTCGCACCAATCCTTGTAGGTCTGCAATTCCTCGGGACTGCAGTCAGTCGGAGCCTCATCAGGGGGCGACTCAGTCAGTGTGTATGCAATTTTCTCCGAGTTCAAGACATTCTTTCGATTTCTTAGCCAAGTGATATAGTTTGGTCCGGTTAGAACGTGTTTTTCGAGAATAACGGAAAACGGGTTGCGAATTGATGACATTGTCAAAGATTTGTACTGAAAAGTAAAACAGATAAATGTTAATGACTATTTCAAAATATTTAATAAGATATAAAGTTTGGACTTTTACTTTATAAATTATCGCTCCCACTGTTTTGACATTTTCACTACCCTCAAGTGAAAACGGGAAACGCTTTCCTCAGTAGGTACGTAAGGTCCAATCAGCGAATTGTGATCCCGAAAAATATCGACCATCACAATTCCTAAAAGATAGTTTTCAATTGCATCGCCATGCAACCCTTTACGTATACTTTTGTCTCACGTTTGATTAGGACCCAATAATATGATGTCGTTCATCTTTACGTGTCAAGCCTAACCCATCGATATTGAACCTTAATGGACGGTCGCCATGAGTTCCCTCAATAATATGAGCCGAAATCATGGGAGTTCCACGTAGTTCACATCACCATGTCAATGGATGTCACAGCTTTCCGGCACTCAAGGCTCCCCCAATAATATGAGCCGAGCCCCGAGTACGGGTAGCGTTCATCATGCACCCATTGTCGATGGAAGACAAGGAAATTATAAACAAATTTATAATTCCCCTTTTCGGGCTTGATATTAATTTTGAATCTTATTCAAAATGAGGGTTTTTAATTTTGAAAGGTCTCATCATTAATTTTATTTTAAAAGCTCACCATGTTTGATCGTATGTTTGCCGGATTCATGCAACTTTGTTATTATAATAATAATAACGCACATACTCATTATTTATAACATATCATGCATATATTATAAATAGAAAACAATACAAGGATGATCAATCGCCCCAAAACTAATGGCCCGCGTGAGCTAAACACGGGCCTAGGTCCAATCCTAGGGTAAATGCACGGGATGCAATGCAACTATACTATTACATTAGCATCCAATATTACATGTCTTCGATCTTCATAATCACCAAGGCCACCATCTTCCAATCTTGATCTTCCACTATTCTAATATTTACAATTAAATATCCATGGCACATAGGGATACATCTCATGGGGTGGGAACGGGCCATAAACCAAGCCCACTTTAAATTGATAATTATTACAATCATACAACACAAATCTCCTAGCATACACCTAGCAAATTGGGCTTGGGCTTTTGATCATCCTTCATGCATAATATCACATATCATACACCATCAATTAATTTCACAATAATTAATTGATCCAATATTATATATCTTGATCCAATCACTAACCGCCACAATTATAAATTAAATTAACAAAGTATACAAACTCCTTTGTCTACTTTCAAATTAATTTATTTATAATCGAATTTCTTGTAAATCACAATTTACTATAAATAATTAAAGTACTACTTCAATTATTTATTTTATGAGAAAATATGTGCAACAATTGTAAATTTAAACTTAAGGGCCCAAAAACCATTTTTCACCAAAATAATTTGGCCCATTTAAATTTCACAAATTATGTTGGCCACCCAATGGCCCAACATCTCAAGGCCCATGACACTTGGATTAACCAAAACACCTTTTGCAAACCCTAGCCGTCATCGCCGTCGTCGGAGCTCCGTCGCCGGATTCCGGCAACAAAAAATTTTTTTTTTTATTTTAAAAACAAAATTTCGGGCAGCCCCCTCGGGCAGCCGATATTTTATTTTTTTTTGTTTTTCAAATATTTTCGGCCTTCAAGATTCCTTGCACCAAAAATTTCTCAAGCGGTTAGAAATCGATCTCAACATAATATTATGCAAATATTACACAAAAACCGTAACCTTATCTCGGATACCACTTGAAAGCGGACCGGTTACGGTGGCCGGAAGCGCAACGGAAGTCAAGAATTTTAAATTTATACACAAATTTTCGGCCACCCTAGGTTTTGTGGAATATTTACAAAATAACACCATTACATAGGATGTTAAGAGATTATTAACTATCAACCTCACAAGGTTGATGATGGCACCAACTTAGTTGACTAGCAACTAAGCTCTTGAAATGGATGACAATCTACAAGCACACCTCCTTTCCTTTAAGAATTAGGCCCACCACTAAGCAAGGTAAAACCCCTCTTGATTTGCACTAGAAAAATCAAGAGGATTTTTCAATGAGAAGATTTTATTCTCCAAGAAAATGAAGAACAAAAAATGGAAGAAAAATGTGAGAGAATTTTCCCAAAAATTTCGGCCAAGTGAATGAGTGAAGGGGGGAGAAATTTTCTTGGTTTTGATAAAAGTTGTCTTGCATGCCAACTATTATTTTAATCAAAAGTAATGGACACCCCTTCACCTCCCAAGCATGCAAACCCTAGTGGGCTTGCAACTTTTTGCAAGGCCCATGGACTTTTTAATTGTCCCAAACAATTTTGGGCCCAATTACACTTACTTGATTTTACTCAAGCCCACTAGTTAAATAATTATTTCCAATTGGGCTCTACAAGGCCCAATGTTATTTAATTAATCCAACACTTGAATTAATTTAATTATTTGGACTCTACTAGGCCCACTAGTGTTTAATTAATTCAACACTTGAATTAATTTAATTTAGTCCATAATAATGTTTATGAAAATCACAATTTTCAAATACATCATTTACTTGGCCAAATTTTAATCTAGGAACACTTCCTTAAATTATATTTCTCTCATAGAAGTCATACTTCTATTTTTCTTTACGCTTATAAACACATTTATAAGCCGTTCAACACATTGAACTGTTTGACTTCTCATCGGGATTTACAAAGCTAGTACTTGTGTGGCCCTCAATGGTTCATTGATACAACTAGCCGTGGGTTCACATCTCCATGTGATTCGGACTAAACATGTCCTTATTCGAGCATACCCCAATTGCTCCATTCTTACTTATCAACTCCTTGATAATAAGAACGTCAGAACTCAAGTCTGATAGTACCCATCCAATCACGTTAAACGCCTAGCAGCATCGCTTACGTGATTCCCTAGGTATCACATGATAGTGCCTGCAAGAACCATTCAATTATGGTTAGCGTACAGTACGGTCCCTTCAACTCATATATCCCGACCGATTCGACAACTATTGGTTTATCGAGAGTTGTCAATGAATCGATACTATGTGTCATATTGTGGTTGCATCGATGGTGTAATCTATGAAACCCCTTTCATAATTACCACCATACTCTGATCAGAGATTTCAACCCACACATACATGAAAAACACATAGGATATCCATACCCGTAGGTAAGCGGTGAATCCCGGACTACAATGCATCAACTCCTATATGTTTCGCCGTAACACCCAACCTTGCCACCTGATGACCCCATAAGAGTCGGTAAACAAGTCAAAGTGAAACGCTAGCACATAGAGTCTCAATGTTGTCCCGGGTCATAAGGACTAATGGTGTACAACCATAAACTAGGACTTTTCCACTCGATAAGTGAGAACCACTTGGAAAGTCCTTTTGTGGAGGGTTGTTCAGTGCACTCTACAAGGAGCACCTATCTGCATGCTCGGACATCATAATGTCCCCTACCAATGAAACATGGTACTCACATCGCAGATACTAGTCTCTAACTCGAGCGGCCTTTATCCTTCTTGGTGGCGGCTGAATCGACTAGGAACGGTTTAGAATATACAGTATTCCAAATATGAGTTTCATGATACTCATCATATGAGCATCTCATATTCTTTCTACTATTTGTATATTCAAGGGCTTTATCTATGCAACTAGCATGGGTATACAGATAAAGATTTGCCAAAATAATAAATTCAAATATTATTAAAATAAAGATCCTTTAATACAAAGAGTTTCATCGTGAACAGTCGGCCAACACTTGGCTCGACGTGCACCTACTCTAACAATCTCCCACTTTCACTAGAGCCAACTACCCATATACTTAAGACCCATTGATTCGCGATGCTTCTCGAATGATGGTCCTGGTAAAGGCTTAGTTAGTGGATCAGCAACATTATCTGCGGAGCCGACTTTGTCGATCGACACTTCTCCTCGTTCCACGATCTCTCTGAGGATGTGGTACTTTCTCAATACGTGCTTGGACTTCTGATGAGACCTTGGCTCCTTTGCCTGAGCTATGGCTCCCGTGTTGTCGCACATCACCGGGATAGGAGCAACTCCATTTGGAATGACGCCCAACTCTTGGACGAAATTTCTAATCCAAACAGCCTCCTTTGCTGCAGCTGATACAGCAATATATTCTGCCTCAGTGGTGGAATCCGCAGTACTGTCTTGCTTGGAACTCTTCCAAGAGACAGCACCACCATTGAGCATGAATATGAATCCGGAGGTTGACTTCGAGTCATCAACATCGCTTTGGAAGCTAGAGTCGGTATAAGCCTTCCAATTTCAGTTCTCCACCCCCATAGACCAAGAACAACTTATTGGTCCTTCTCAAATACTTGAGGATGTCTTTCACAGCTTTCCAGTGTGGAAGACCAGGGTTGGATTGATATCTACTCACTACACATAGTGCAAATGCCACATCAGGACGTGTAGATATCATCCCATACATGATACTACCAATAGCCGAAGCATACGGAATTCGTGTCATCGCCGCTATCTCTGCATCAGTCTTGGGAGACATAGACTTGGATAGGGACACGCCATGACACATTGGTAGATGTCCTCTCTTGGACTTATCCATCGAGAACCGCTTCACGATGGTATCAATGTATGTGGACTGGGTGAGACCAAGCAATCTTCTTGATCTATCTCTATAGATCTGTATTCCCAATACAAAAGATGCTTCACCCAAGTCCTGCATTGAGAACTTACTTGCTAACCATATCTTTGTTGATTGCAACATTCCTACATCATTCCCAATGAGTAGAATGTCATCAACATAAAGAACAAGGAATGTCACAACGCTCCCACTGACCTTCTTATACACACAGGGTTCCTCAGGATTCTTAGTAAAACCAAACTCTTTGATTGTACTATCGAATCTGAGGTTCCAACTCCTCGATGCCTGCTTAAGACCATAAATAGATCTTTGAAGTTTGCATACCATATGCTCACTTTCGATAGATGTAAACCCCTCAGGTTGAGACATGTAAATTTCTTCCTTAATATCCCCATTAAGGAAAGCCGTCTTTACATCCATCTGCCATATCTCATAGTCATACCATGCAGCTATGGCTAGCAATATCCTAATGGACTTGAACATCGCAACTGGAGAAAAGGTTTCCTCATAGTCAACACCTTGCCTTTGAGTATACCCTTTTGCTACCAATCGCGCCTTGAAGGTCAATACCTTCCCATCCGCCCCAAGTTTCCTCTTGTAAATCCATTTACACCCTATGGGAACAGTTCCCTCAGGTGGATCCACAAGATTCCACACTTGGTTCGAATGCATGGAACTCATCTCAGATTCCATTGCTTCAAGCCACTTGGATGAATCGGCATCCGATAATGCTTCCTTGAAGGTCCTTGGATCACATCCAAGATTAGGCTCATCATGGCCCTCTTCAAGAAGCAGACCATACCTCATAGGTGGTCTCGAGATCCTCTCGGATCTTCTAGGAGCTTGTATCTCCTCACTTGGCTTCTCGGGTGTGGGTTCTACAACTGTGGGTGTCTCTCGAACCTTTTCGAGTTCTATCATCTCGCCTTTTCTATCCAATAGAAATTCCTTTTCCAAAAAGGTTACGTTCCTAGAAACAAACATCTTTGTTTCTTGGGGATGATAGAAATAATATCCAACGGAATTCCTTGGATATCCCACAAAGTAGCATAAAATGGATCGACTATCCAATTTATCTCCCACTGTCTGCTTCACATAAGCAGGACACCCCCATATTCTAAGATAAGAATATTTGGGAGGCTTACCCATACATATCTCATATGGAGTCTTGTCAACTGCCTTTGTATGGACATTGTTCAACAACAGTGCCGCTGTTTCAAGCGCATATCCCCAAAAGGATGGCGGCAACTCCGTGAACCCCATCATAGACCGAACCATGTCCATCAAAGTCCGGTTACGACGCTCCGAAACACCATTCAACTGCGGTGTAGCGGGCGGAGTCCACTGCGAGAGAATCACATTCTCTCTAAGATACTCTTGGAACTCGGCACTCAAGTACTCACCACCTCGATCCGATCGAAGTGTCTTGATGCTTCGTCCCAATTGTTTCTCTACTTCACTTCTGAATTCTTTGAACCTTTCAAAGGCTTCAGACTTGTATTTCATCAAATCCACATACCCATACCTCGAAAAGTCATCGGTAAAGGTGATGAAGTAGGAATGTCCATGCTTAGTGGTGATGCTAAGCGGACCGCACACATCGGTATGGATCAAATCCAATAACCCTTTGGCTCGCTCCGCATGGCCCTTAAAGGGAATTTTGGTCATCTTTCCTTTTAGACAGGATTCACAAGTCGTGAGAGCATTAATATCGGACATATCAAACATGCCAACTCCCACTAGCTTGTTCATCCTTCTTAGGGAAATATGACCTAATCGAGCATGCCATAATTGTGCCGAATTAAGAGTATCTTGTTTGCGCTTATTTGTTGTTGTTATCGTTTGGACATTGTTAAGTGGAATATCTTTTAATTTTAAGGTGTAGAGATTTTTTTCAAGTTCACCGGTACCAACTAAACATTCATTCTTGTAAATATTGCAAACACCTTTGCTAAATAAACAAGAAAATCCATCGATATCAAGCATAGGAATGGAAATAATGTTTTTGATCAAGTCTGGTACAAATAAAACATCTCTTAATACAAACTTAAAATCATTGTTCAAGATTAAAGTAACATCTCCAACAGCTTTGGCAGCAACCCTTGCTCCATTGCCCATCCTCAAGAAGGTCTCACCCTCTCGGAGCCTTCTACTTCTTCCCATCACCTGCAAATCATTACAGAGATGTGAGCCACAGCCGGTATCCAATACCCAAGAAGTAGAGTTAATCGAGATATTTACTTCAATAAAGAACATACCTTTACCAGAACCCTTCTGCGCAAGATATTCCCTGCAGTTACGCCTCCAATGTCCAGGCTTCTTGCAGTGATGACAGATGTCAACTGTCTTCTCAGCCTTGGCTGGCGCGGCTGCCACTACGGGACTTGGAGTCTGCCTCTTCAAGGGCTCGCTCTTCTTGGGGCGCTTGAAAGAACGCTTCTTTCCTTTCCCAGGTGGACCGGTCTTCGTGCCAGATGAAGAGCCCACATAAAGAACCGACTTCTCCTTTTTGATTGTGGACTCAAAGGTCACAAGCATGTTCACCAACTCTTCAAGGCTGGGCTCGAGCTTGTTCATATTGAAGTTCACGACAAAAGGATCGAAAGAGCTAGGTAGCGACAGCAGCAGCACATCCGTGGTCAACTCAGATGGCAAGATCAAATCCATGCCAACAAGCTTGTCCACGATCCCAATCAACTTTAGGCCATGCTCATTGACCGAAGTCCCATCTCGCATGCGTAAAGTGATGAGCTCCTTTACTGTGGCATGCCTCAAAGGCCGAGTTTGCTCACCGAAGAGCTCCTTGAGGTGCATATGAATGTCAGCAGCATTCTTGGCATCCTCGAATCGCCTTTGCAGCTCATCGTTCATCGAAGCCTGCATATAACACCTCGCCTTCAAGTCATGGTCGCACCAATCCTTGTAGGTCTGCAATTCCTCAGGAGTGCAGCTGGTCGGAGCCTCAGCAGGGGGCGACTCAGTCAGTGTGTATGCGATTTTCTCCGAGTTTAAGACAATCTTTAGATTTCTTAGCCAAGTGATATAGTTAGGTCCGGTTAGAATGTGTTTTTCGAGAATAACCGAAAACGGGTTGCGAATTGATGACATTGTCAAAGATTTGTACTGAAAAGTAAAACAGATAAATGTTAATGACTATTTTAAAATATTTAATAAGATATAAAGTTTGGACTTTTACTTTATAAATTATCGCTCCCACTGTTTTGACATTTTCACTACCCTCTAGTGAAAACGGGAAACACTTTCCTCAGTAGGTACGTAAGGTCCAATTAGCGAATTGTGATCCCGAATAATATCGGCCAATCACAATTCCTAAAAGGTAGTTTCCAATTGCATCGCTATGCAACCCTCTACGTATACTTTTGTCTCACGTTTGATTAGGACCCAATAATATGACGTCGTTCATCTTTACGTGTCAAGCCTAACCCATCGATATTGAACCTTAATGGACGGTCGCCATGAGTTCCCTCAATAATATGAGCCGAAATCATGGGAGTTCCACGTAGTTCACATCACCATGTCAATGGATGTCACAGCTTTCCGGCACCCAGGGCCCCCTCAATAATATGAGCCTGAGCCCCGAGTACGGGTAGCGTTCATCATGCATCCATTGTCGATGGAAGACAAGGAAATTATAAACAAATTTATAATTCCCCTTTTCGGACTTGATATTAATTTTGAATCTTATTCAAAATGAGGGTTTTTAATTTTGAAAGGTCTCATCATTAATTTTATTTTAAAAGCTCGCCATGTTTGATCGTATGTTTGCCGGATTCATGCAACTTTGTTATTATCATAATAATAACGCACATACTCATTATTTATAACATATCATGCATATATTATAAATAGAAAACAGTACAAGGATGATCAATTGCCCCAAAACTAATGGCCCGTGTGAGCCAAACACGGGCCTAGGTCCAATCCTAGGGTAAATGCACGGGATGCAATGCAACTATACTATTACATTAGCATCCAATATTACATGTCTTCGATCTTCATAATCACCAAGGCCACCATCTTCCAATCTTGATCTTCCACTATTCTAATATTTACAATTAAATATCCATGGCACATAGGGATACATCTCATGGGGTGGGAACGGGCCATAAACCAAGCCCACTTTAAATTGATAATTATTACAATCATACAACACAAATATCCTAGCATACACCTAGCAAATTGGGCTTGGGCTTTTGATCATCCTTCATGCATAATATCACATATCATACACCATCAATCAATTATCACAATAATTAATTGATCCAATATTATATATCTTGATCCAATCACTAACCGCCACAATTATAAATTAAATTAACAAAGTATACAAACACCTTTGTCTACTTTCAAATTAATTTATTTATAATCGAATTTCTTGTAAATCACAATTTACTATAAATAATTAAAGTCCTACTTCAATTATTTATTTTATGAGAAAATATGTGCAACAATTGTAAATTTAAACTTAAGGGCCCAAAAACCATTTTTCATCAAAAATATTTTTGGCCCATTTAAATTTTACAAATTATGTTGTCCATCCAATGGCCCAACATCTCAAGGCCCATGACACTAAGATTTACCAAAACACTTTTGGAAACCCTAGTCGTCATCGCCGTCGCCGGAGCTCCGTCGCCGGATTCCGGCAACAAAAAATTTTTTTTTTTTATTTAAAAATCTGCAATTTTCGGGCAGCCCCTCGGGCTGCCCTTTGCTGCCCGAAAAACAAGGGCAGCCCTCGGGCAGCAACATGCTGCCCGAAAAAATGTTTTTTTTTTGTTTTTTGTTTTTGATTCAAAATTTCGGCCCTAGTGATTCCTTGCACCAAAAATTTCTCAAGCGGTTAGAAATCGATCTCAACATAATATTATGCAAATATTACACAAAAACCGTAACCATTGCTCGGATACCACTTGAAAGCGGACCGGTTACGGTGGCCGGAAGCGCAACGGAATTCAAAAATTTTAATTTTCTACTAGAAATTTTCGGCCACCTTGATTATTTTGTGCAATATTTACAAAACAAATACATACATTCATAGGGTGTAAGGAGATATTACCTATCAACCTCTTGAGGTTGATGTTTGGCACCAACTTTGTTGTGAACAACAAAGCTCTTCAAAGGGAAGACAAGTCTACAAGCTCCTCCTCCTTGCTCCTAAATCAAGCCCACCACAAGCTATGTAAAACCCCTCTTGATTTGCACTAGAAAATCAAGAGGATTTTTCAATGAGAAGAGAAGTGTTCTCCAACAATTGAAGAACACATGAGAGAAGAAAAATTGAGAGAAAATTAGCCCCAAGGTTTCGGCCACTTGAGTGAATGGGAGAGAAGGAGAGTGACCTTGGTTGTCCAAAAAGTGATCCCATGCTTTTCCAATATTTTATTCAAAAATATTCCAAGCCTCTTCACCTCCCAAGCATGCAAACCCTAGCATACTTTGCATGTGGGCTTGTAACTATTACAAGGCCCATGGACTTTTAATTGTCCCAAACAATTTTGGGCCCAATTATACTTTACTTGATTTTACTCAAGCCCACTAGTTAAATAATTAATTCCAATTGGGCTCTACAAGGCCCAATTAATTCAACAATTGAATAAATATAATTATTTGGACTCTACTAGGCCCACTAGTGTTTAATTAATTCAACACTTGAATTAATTTAATTTAGTCCATAATAATGTTTATGAAAATCACAATTTTCAAATACATTATTCACTTGGCCAAATTTTAATCTAGGAACACTTCCATAAATTAAAATTTATATTTCTCTCATAGAGGTCATACTTCTATTTTTCTTTACGCTTATAAACACATTTATAAGCCGTTCAACACATTGAACTATTTTACTTCTCATCGTGATTTACAAAGCTAGTACTTGTGTGGCCCTCAATGGTTCATTGATACAACTAGCCGTGGGTTCACATCTCCATGTGATTCGGACTAAACATGTCCTTATTCTAGCATACCCCAATTGCTCCATTCTTACTGATCAACTCCTTGATAATAAGAACGTCAGAACTCAAGTCTGATAGTACCCATCCAATCACGTTAAACGCCTAGCAGCATCGCTTACATTATTCCCTAGGTATCACATGATAGTGCCTGCAAGAACCATTCAATTATGGTTAGCGTACAGTACGGTCCCTTCAACTCATATATCCCGACCGATTCGACAACTATTGGTTTATCGAGAGTTGTCAATGAATCGATACTATGTGTCATGTTGTGGTTGCATCGATGGTGTAATCTATGAAACCCCTTTCATAATTACCACCATACTCTGATCAGAGATTTCAACCCACACATACATGAAAAACACATAGGATATCCATACCCGTAGGTAAGCGGTGAATCCCCGGCTACAATGCATCGACTCCTATATGTTTCGCCGTAACACCCAACCTTGCCACCTGATGACCCCGTAAGAGTCGGTAAACAAGTCAAAGTGAAACGCTAGCACATAGAGTCTCAATGTTGTCCCGGGTCATAAGGACTAATGGTGTACAACCATAAACTTGGACTTTTCCACTCGATAAGTGAGAACCACTTGGAAAGTCCTTTTATGGAGGGTTGTTCAGTGCACTCTACAAGGAGCACCTATCTGCATGCTCGGACATCACAATGTCCCCTACCAATGAAACATGGTACTCACATCGCAGATACTAGTCTCTAACTCGAGCGGTCCTTTATCCTTCTTAGTGGCGGCTGAATCGACTAGGAACGGTTTAGAATATACAGTATTCCAAATATGAGTTTCATGATACTCATCATATGAGCATCTCATATTCTTTCTACTATTTGTATATTCAAGGGCTTTATCTATGCAACTAGCATGGGTATACAGATAAAGATTTGCCAAAATAATAAATTCAAATATTATTAAAATAAAGATCGTTTAATACAAAGAGTTTCATCGTGAACAGTCGACCAACACTTGACTCGACGTGCACCTACTCTAACAATATCATCGTATCAGCATATATGTGTTAAAATCTTAATTTGAATTCCGTTCATTAGTTGTGACTTTCTTATCATCATGTCAGTCGATGGATCCATCTACGTGTAACAACGGTACCGGGCGGTGGGGGACATCAGCGACACTCTCACCCATCAACTGAGACCGGGCCTATCATATCATATCATGTCAATGGAAATATGATCTTCGGGCTCCCTCTGGGCCTTCTCCTATAAACGGGCTCCCTCTGGGGCCTTTTCCATCACGATATCTCCAATCATATCATCATGTCATCGTGTCATCGTGCTAGTCACAACTAAATCACTTCTCTCAAAATGTGTTAACATAATAATCATCACTTAAATAAAAGCACACGTATACATAATTTTTCCTTTAAACCAAGCATGCATCATAATTATCATAATAGCGTAAAAATCGTAAACATGATGCATAAAAATTTAAAATATCATAATTTGTGCTTAGGGCGCTGCCATGACCAAAATCTCACCCCGGATGCGAAATGACCATTTTGCCCCTGGAAACCCAAAAATTATTGTTTCAACCCTTGACCTCTAAAACTGACACGAAGCTTACCAAACTCCTTAAAATGTCCCCAAAAAATTTTATAAACACTCCTAGATGTAAACTCGAGTCCAAACTCAAACTTAACAGATTCGTTTTAAAACTTGGAGCGGGGTCCCGGTTTTAACCCGAAACTCAACCAAAACTTTCCCAACTTGACCCATAATATAACGGCCCGAAAATTAATGTTTGAAAATTTGCGGAAAAATTAAAATTTTCTCTTTAAAATAATCAAAATTTGCGTCCTTCACAAAATCAACTGATAAATCAAGTTTAAATGTTCAAAATAGCAGCGGAAGAAATTATTACTCGTCAAAATAACAAGTTAAAGTATCCAACAACTGATAAAATGTTTGAGCATAAAAAAAATGGCAAGTGCTGTAAATGAGGTCCTCGGGTGCCACTACTGCCGACCCAAGCCAGCTCACTGGTCCCCGCCCTCGGCCCCGACATCATCAGTACCTACAACAATCAAGTTTAGTGAGCCTAAAGACTCAGCATGCATATATCGTAAATAAATAGTAAATAGTATAGTAAAATTTGCATGGGGTAAAAATATCATGTCATGAGGCATAATGTGAAAATAACTTGTCATGAGCAATTATAATATGTGCATAACTGAACTGAAAATCATAGTGAAAATGTTTGCTCCTTTGTAGGACCGAGTGCTTACCGTTTTACCAAAAGCTATAGCTAGTGGTAATGGTGCAACTCAAATCTTTTAAACCGCACAGCAGCTTAAGAACCACGGTTCGACCGCTCTACCAAGCAAGGACAATTATTGCACCCAACAATCTCCCTCCCAATAATTGCACTCCTTGCAATCAATGGGAATCGAACCCATGACCTTGGCTCTGATACCAATTGTAGGACCGAGTGCTTACCGTTTTACCAAAAGCTATAGCTAGTGGTAATGGTTCAACTCAAATCTTTTAAACCGCACAGCAGCTCAAGCACCACGGTTCGATCGCTCTACCAAGCAAGGACAATTATTGCACCCAACATCCTTGGAGCCCTGTAATAAAATAGCATGTCCTAAATATTCTATTGAGATTATGGTCTATGCAAGTGGCCCCTGCACTGAACTGAACTGACCGGTAACTGGCGACCGGATAATACAATGCTCCCATGACCGGTAACTGGCGATCGGGTGAAGTAATGAACGTCTGATCAGACTAATGACACAGTATACTGGGTGGTACATAACTGAACTGACCGGTAACTAGCGACCAGGTGAAATAATGCTCGCATGATAGTGAGATGGCCACAAGTAATATCGCATAAATCTCAAAATGAATGTTTGCACGTAATATAATTAACCAACATAATTAAATATGAACAATTTCGATCTTCTTGCATTAAAATCATGTCCTTGCGATATTTAAAAATACCTATATGGCTTGATTGAAGAGTGAAAGAAGATATAAACATGCCTCGGTTTGTTTTGACAGAAAACAAACGAAATAACGACGCGGCGCGGCGGAGACGGAGTGCTCTTCACTTTCTCACTTTTTCTCTCTTAATTCCTTTAAACCAAGCATGCACCATAATTATTATAATAACGTAAAAATCGTAAACGTGATGCATGAACATTTAAAAATATCATGATTTGTGCTCAGGGCGCTGCCAGGACCAAAATCTCAGCCCGGGTGCAAAATGACCATTTTGCCCCTGGAAACCCAAAACTTATCGTTTCAACCCTGGACCTATAAAATTGACCCGAAGCTTACAAAATTCCTTAATCATCCCAAAACATAATTATAAGCATTCTTTGACGTAAACCCGACCCAAATCATAACTTAATCGATTCGTTTTAAAACTTGGACCGGGGTATCTATTTTTAACCCGAAAGAGACCGAAACTTAACCAAAATATTCTCAACTTTTACCATATCTTAAAAAAATACTCAAAGATCCTAAACTATCATCTTTCCAGCCCAAACTCTCGATTGAAACTCCAAACTTTGCCAAAAATCTCGGCCCTCTCATGTTTCACCACCTCATGCACACTAATCTCCCAAAAACTCACAACCTTTCGGTCCTCTCTAATCCCACCACCTATCCAACCTTTAAACCACACCTTTAGGACCCTAATGACCCTTGTATACTAAGTCAAATCAATTCACAAGCCCGCTGCGCCAACCACTTGCAGAAGCCACCCGAAAACTAAAACATCCTCACCCATTTAAAAATTCGGTCCCCTCCTATCATCCATCACGTGTCCAGCATTTAAGGGCCACCGATTAAACCTTATAAATCTCCTAAGCCAAGCCTAACCGAAGCATGAATTTACTGAGCAACCTGAACGCCTACAAAGATCGACCCTCTCTCGCCAACTCACGATTTACCCGTTACCAACCCAAACTCACCGATCTAGCATATACTTCTCACCCTCTCGACCATCCACGCCTCCAGCAGCTATACTACTCGAACCCTTGAAAGAAACGACCCTGAAACACTACACCAGCAGCCCATTTACAACACAAATCACAGAAAACGTGAGTATTGAATCCATGAAGCATGTATTTGAACAAAAAAACTGAAAACTTCCCTGTATGGCTGGATCGAAAAATCCTCATACATATACATTCACACGATAGTATGAGGCATGGATGATGCAGAAATAATGGTACAAATGCGTGCCTGCTGATTTTTGTATGAACAGATGCTAGAAGAGTCATGGCCGAGACACGGGGAAGGCTTGATCTCAAAGGACAAGATGAAACCGTCTCCTTGCTGATGCAGCTCACGGGAAAGATTGTGAGTGGAGGGGTGGGCGGCTGTTTAGTGGTAATTAGATTTAGTGGGGTGCTAATGACTAGGGTTAGGTTTAATAGATAATTATGTAACATTTAAATAGCTAACGATCAATTAATAGGCATTATTTTGATATTTAAAGGTTAAAAGAAATTTTAAGCCCAACCAGTTTAAAAGTAGGCCCGTTAAATTTCAACGCACTCCAAAAAATATTTCATGTCAAAAAGATTTTGAAAATATTAGCCGAACCCTTAAAAAGTCCCCCGATTTGATAAAATTTGTGTACCGATAAAAATATAATCAAGCGGTTAAAAAAATACCCAATAAAATCTCCTTTTTAAAAATACCCTTAATAACAACTTACATTAATTAATAAAAATTAATCGTGTACTAAAAATAATTTTCTTGAAAACTTCCCGTTCTTCGTTACTCGATCGAATGCAACTTAAAAATCTTAATGCAAGAACTTTTAAAGTTTCATGAAACACATCCTATCTTGCACGAATTATGACTAAAATGCATAAAAATAATTAAACATAAATTAATGAAATAAACATGCATTTTATGCTTTAAAAGAATATAATAAAATACCAAAGAAGTTTAATAACTTACATGCATGCCAACTTTTTAAAATATATTTACTAAAATGCTAAATTACCCATTCTTAAATAAGTCTTTATTAACTTATCTCAATATTCCATCTCCACTCCGGCCTCACTTATTTAACTGAAAAGGTAACAATTAAACTACTACGTAAAATAAATAAATTTAAAGAAAAGAATTTAAATACTCATGCAATAAAAAATCATTTTAATTTAAATACTAGAAATTATGCATGGCTTATACGCAGTCCAATTTACGGGTTCTACAACTCTCCCCCCTTAAAAGAAATTTCGTCCCAGAAATTCGCTTATCCTCGATAAACAAAAGTTTAGACTCTTAATTATAGAATCCGAATAATCCACGCTTCCGATGCGCTACTCTGATAAGATAAATATTAAGCTGTCCTCACGTCTCCTCAATCCTAAATAAATTTGTCTACCAAAATCCTCGTTTGTGAATCGCAACTTAAAACAACTTATGGTGACTTAGTTCTATTCAGCTATAGCCCCGAATTTTGACTTATCCCGCAGTTTCTCATACTAGAGATGGATGTCCAAACTTATCGCACCTTAATTTTCTTATACTATACTCGTAATATTCATCGACTTATTATATTAGCATTTATGCGGTTCGACTTAAGAAACCTTTGTACAAAAATTTACTGATCGACTTCTATTCTCAGTAGAACGCTTAAAGGTCACACCTTATTTCAACCTCATAGTAGTATTAACCTAAAATCCTTGAATCGAATCTTTATCTTACGGCACTAAACTTACGTAACTTATTATTTACCAGTGCATCCTGGGTGTGAAATCGTTGTAAATCTTAAACCTCGAATAACGTTAATCCATAAAACTCAATTATACAACATCTACCTTCTACCTTAATAATAACACTTCTAGCATCAATTACATGCTCAAACAATCCTCTTCCCAATTACAATCTAGTTGAGGCCTAGGACTCTGAACTTCCTCATTGGAACAAGTGTCGCATTCTTATGTATCCTTAATGCTTACTTAATTATAGCTTATAAACTTAATAAGTTATCCCATGGTAGTATTAGACTAACTTTAATAAATCAATTTCACTTATAACCCATAGAATTCAAGAATCTCCATATCAAGCTTTTAGATTTCTTACTCGATAAAAATCTTAATATTCGTTCATTGATAACCTATGATGAACACAACTCGTTTCTTTTGGTTTTTATCTCACCCAAAATTTTCGTATGAACAATATCCCATAAATTTGAAATTCAAACTTACCTAATCCAAATAGCTTTGAATAAAATAATTCCAATGCACATATCCGTTTAGTCCCAAGTTTGTTAATGACTTCAAAAATTTCTCAAGACAAGGTGTCTACCTCACCTCTTACGTGCGTCTACCAATTAAACTAACCATCATCGTACCCAACTTTTTTAAAAATTTTAAATTCTCACAAGGTATAATCTTAACTGTTAAGATCATGACTAAAACTTGTGACACATCAAACTTATGTTCCCAAAAATTTACTAACTCCATTTTTATCCTTATAACTTAACTAGCCGATCAAATTTACCTTAAATCGTCATCACTTTAAATCCTTAATTTGCCACAACATGATTTCACTAACGCTTAAATTTTCACGCCTAAGATTGATTCATCCTACAATGTCCTTGGTTACCATTCATTATAACATTATAATCCAAATATCTAAATATTATATATTTCCTTCGAGCCTAAATAACCGAAAATTCCTACCATTTAAACCCACGTAGACCTTCAATTTTTCGGGACGTTGCAACAGTCTCTTCTATCAGTTGATTGTCGGAAAATCAAAGTTTCTGATCCCAAGAAAGAGCTCAAGCCAGAAATTCAACTACATGCAGATATTTCAGCCAAGGGGATACTAGCTAAGGCTGGTTCATTTGCTGCCTTTATTCTTGAAAAATTTCAAATCATGATAGTGATCATGGCTGAGAAAAAGGTGAACTGGAGGAATATTACTTTCACCATTCTGAGAAATATGCTTCGGTCAACGAAGCAGTCACGAGGATATGCCATGCAAATAAGTTTTCTACTGAAAATGAAGGGGCTAGTGGGTGATACTGCTGAGAAATCATCCAAGTTTAAAGTTTTCAATGCTAAGAATGTCCAGCCACCAAAGACCAAATTGGACATCTCTTCTGGACAATGTTTAAAAATTAAAAAGGAGATTGGGACGCAACAGGAGGCTCCCAAATCAGTCAAAAAAGCAAAGACTCTAGCTCAGCTGAAGACGGCCAAGAGGAAACTGATTGTTAGTGAATCAGATTCTGAGAAGACACCCTCTCCTCAGGTTGTCAAGAAGCCAAGGACCTTGAAATCAAAACCTGCTGCTGTGGTTGGCTCTATACTAACTGAAACATTGAAACAATCGGACGCCCAACAGCCTATTCAGGCTATTCCACTGAAAGCTATTCCAGCTGAAGTCTCAACTGAGGCTCAGTTACCTCCACTAATTGCTCAATCTAAAAAGTCCATCACCAAATCTGGTGAAAAGGAGAAATCAACAGGAGTCAAAGCTCCTATGACTCATATTATTCGTCCTACTATCCTTCCTCCTGCACAACCTAAAGGAGTTGTGATTCGAGAACTGGTGGACACTACTCAATCAGGACTGAGCATTTCTCATGTCCTTACTGATAAAAAAGTCAAAAGGAAATTAATCGAAGACCCCAGGCCAACTAATGGCATTCAGACTCACATTAACCTCATATAGCAACAGGTCAATGTTTTTGCTGAGTCTCATCTAAAAACTTATGATGCGTGGGTGAGATTCAGAACTCACGCTTTTGATAAACAGTTGAGGAGGAAGTCTCAACTGTATAAATTCATTAAACTGGAAGCAGTAGTTTTCAAAGTTGTCAAAGCTGCTACCATCGTACAGACACTAGATAGAAAAAATTATTTTTTTGATCAAATAAGAGCGAAGAAGTTGTTTCAACTGCTTGATAAACTGAAGAGCAATTACAACCCAACCAATCCAACTGCTTACAATGACAGAGCGGTGTTTACTCAGTTGTATAGAAGAGGAAGCAGAAACTTTATCTCAGAGCAGAAATCCATCCAAAGAACTGCCTACTACTTCTACTGAGCCAGCCAAGGATGTGCCTCAACCATATTCTGCTACTGATCCTCTCATTTACAGTGATGCTGAATTATCTCTGGCAAATATCGATGAAATTATCCAATCAGTCGCCGCAGAATTTCAGCCAAATGTGTCTTTGTTAGGATCGGTTAGGGGGATCACCGTTGAACTACAATAGCTCGGTTCTTGAAATATTCATACCGATGAATTAAATCAACTTTGGTGTTCAAACCAAGCAGAAAATACTCGAAATAATCCTTCGTAGAAACCGATTAAATATTTTGTAAACCATTTAAAATATATGCAAGTTGAATGAGTAAAAATATTTTAGTCGTAGCATTTTATTAAACACTTGGTATGCAATATTTTGGTATTTGAAGAACATATAAAATGCTTCAACAATGCTTTTTTAAAACTATGAAAATGATAAGTAAATGTAATAAAAAAATAGACACGAACCCCAGCTCTCTAGATTGTTAGGCAAAGACTACATACACAAGTTTATTCTCTTTGTTCAAATCTCCCTCAACTAAACTTTGAAGTTCAACTGTCTTGTATATGTGTGAGTGATTGTTTGTGA
Source organism: Primulina eburnea (assembly GCF_022965805.1). NCBI lineage: Eukaryota > Viridiplantae > Streptophyta > Magnoliopsida > Lamiales > Gesneriaceae > Primulina > Primulina eburnea. The sequence goes on from NC_133105.1 coordinate 35,183,079, forward strand.
AGAATTTATCATTTACAGTGTACATGTCAAATAAATCCTCACACAAGGGTTTGCGCTCTCAACTAGCTGATTTCTTCATGCTAACTGCCCATGCTTTGAATTCTCTTCAAAAGCTCTTGTTTGATCTTCAAGATGTTTTATTTATAAGCCCCAACAATGATATATACGTTAGATAGAAGAATATGACTGTTTGGAAAGATTTTGTACTATTTCTGAAATTGCAACGGTCAAATTCATCATACTGGGCATTTTCCCGACTTGTCAATTCTGGTCAATTGGTCAACTCTGGACAACTCAACTGGTCGTTCAGTTCAACTGATCCGCAGCTGGTTCAGTTCAGTTCAGTTCAGTTGGTCAGCTGCTGATTCGGTTCAGTTCAGCTGGTTCACTTGGTCTGGTTCAGTTCAACTGGTTCGGTTCAGTTCACCTGGTCTAGTTCAACTGGTCTGGTTCTGTTCAATTTCAGCTGGTGTTCTGAAATCAGCCTAGCTGATTTCAGTTTGTGCAGAACCAGTACCTTCATCGTCATTTATCATCATCTTAAGATTCGATTCAGACTTTGAATTCTGAAGATGATTTGTAGATCATCATCTTATCTTTCCAACGCATACTGAATGGCTTCATTTCGATAACCAAGCTGAGAGATATGACCAAAATACCGCAACTGCACATACCCAACTGATTGATGTTTTCGTGCAATCAGTTTGGTACTTCAGCAATCAGTTAGACCATGATAACATCCGAATTTGCCCAACTGACGTGAGATAAGACTTGTTCCAAATTGAGTTTTCGGATTACGTAAGTTGGCCGATTGGCATTTGGATCACCTAGCTGGGAGATATCATCAAAACACCGAAACTCGACAAAAATTCAGTTTGTGTAGAATTCGGTTTCAGTTTGCTTCTTGTATTAACAACTTCACGCTTGAGTAAATATGTTAGAAACACAATAACAAGTTTTGTTAATATCAAAATCAAGATTGCGAATTTGAAAAGTTCCAACAATCTCCCCTTTTTGATGATCACAAAACTTGGATAAACAATTAACTCACCTAACATATTTCTCCCCCTTTTTGTGTGAATCGAAAATTTATATTTTTCAAAAAATTTTAAACAAAATTTTCTCCCCTCAATATTTAAAAATAATCTACTCATTAAAATTATAAGAGTTCTCCCCCTATATTTTTGAAATTTTCAAAATTGTAAAAGAAGATGGATAACTAACCAATTTCCTCCATGGCTCATTTTCTGCTGCAGCACATAAGCTCTGTCTTAAATAAATAAACTGTATTTTTTTATGTATAATTAAGCTACAAATTTTATACCATGTAATCCTCTACGAGTTACGTTTGCAACGCAAAAAGCGGTTTGTCATTTGGACACTCGAGCAAGGAGATATGTCATTTTTCCCACAGTCGCTGCAAGCTGCGCGAAAATTTTGTTTTGCTTATATATGTTTAAAAAATCTGAAATTTTTGAATTTTAACCATTAAAATCAGTTTCAATGTTCTTTCAAGAACAACCCGCTCTGATACCAACTGTTAGGATCGGTTATGGGGATCATCGTTGAAGTACAATAGCTCGATTCTTGAATTATTGAACACCGATAAATTAAATCGAGTTTGGTGTTCAAACCAAGCGGAAAATACTCGAAATAATCCATCGTAGAAACCGAGTAAAATATTTTGTAAACCATTTAAAATATATGTAAGTTGAATGAGTAAAAATATTTTAGTTGAAGCATTTTATCAAACACTTGGTATGCAATATTTTGGTATTTGAAGAACACATAAAATTCTTCAACAATGCTTTTTTAAAACTATGAAAATGATAAGTAAATGCAATAAACAAATAGATACGAATTTGTTTATGGATGTTCGGAGACTTCAAATGCTCCTACGTCACCTCTACTTCCCCTTGGGATGGATTCACTAGAAGACTTTGATTTATACAACACCTTATACAAACCCATTCAGCTAGGACTTACACTACTACCTAAACTGAACTCCTAGCTCTCAAGATTGTAGGCAGCACCTCACAATCAACATATTGTTTAATGTCTCATATGCAAAGACTACATACACAAGTTTATTGTCTTTGTGCAAGGCTCACTCAACTAAATTTTGAAGTTCAACTCTCTTGTATATGTGTGAGTGATTGTGTGTGAGGAATTTATCATTTACAGTGTACATCTCAAATGTATCCTCACACAAGGGCTTGTGCTCTCAACTAGCTGATTTCTTCATGCTAACTGCCCATGCTTTGAATTCCCTTCAAAAACTCTTGTTTGATCTTCAAGATGTGGTATTTATAAGCCCCAACAATGATATATACGTTAGACACAAGAATATGACCGTTTGGAAAGTTCTTGTACTGTTTCTGAAATTGCAAAGGTCAAATTCGTCTTGCTGGACATTTTCCCAACTGGTCAATTCTGGTCAACTCTGGTCAACTATGGTCAACTCAACTAGTCGTTCAGTTCAACTGGTCAGCAGCTGGTTCAGTTCAGTTCAGTTGATCAGCTGCTGGTTCGGTTCAGTTCAGCTGGTCTAGTTCAACTGGTCTGGTTCAGTTCAGTTGGTTCAGTTGAATTTCAGCTGGTGTGCTGAAATCAGCCTAGCTCATTTCAGTTTGTGCAGAACCAGTAACTTCATCCTCATTTACAACATCTTAAGCTTCGATTCAGACTTTGAATTCTGAAGATGATTTGTAGATCACCGTCTTATCTTTCCAACGCATACTGAATCGATTCATTTCGTTAACCAAGCTGAGATATATGACCAAAATACCGCAACTGCTCATACCCAACTGATTGCTGTTTTTGTGCAATCAGTTTGGTACTTCAGCAATCAATTAGACAATGATAACATCCGAATTTGCCCAACTGACGTGAAATACGACTTGTTCAAAATTGAGTGATATACGACTTCAGCAATCAATAAGTCAGCGGATCGTCATTTGGGTCATCATTGATGAGAGATATCATCAAAATACCGAAACTCGTCAGAAATTCAGTTTGTTCATAATTCGATTTCAGTTTGCTTCTTGTGTTAACAACTTCACACTTGAGAAAATATGTTAGAAACACAATAACAAGTTCTGTTAATAACAAAATCAAGATTGCGAACTTGAAAAGTTCCAACAGTCTTCACCTGATCTAGCAGCCGTGGAGGCTACGTTTGAAACATTTGAGGAACCAGTTCAGTCCTTCATCCCAACTGAACAAGAAGTTCCACCTGAAGAGCCGGTTCAGTCATCTGTCATGACTCAACGGGTAGTTGCTGAAACAATGGAGATTCAACAGTGCTTAACTGAATAACCTGCCGAGAAGGAATTTTTTGAAGAATCTGAGTAGCCAGTTCTGTAACGTACCGTATTTTTGCTACTAAAAATTTACGGAAAAATTAAAATTTTTCTTAAATAAAACGTGAACCTTCAAAATTCATTAAAAGAGTTAACTGTACGTGTCACAAGTTGTTGCAACAAAAGATTTGAAAGTTAAAGTTTGAAAAAGTATTCAATGTTTGCATAAAACGTAAACACATGACGGTCATCGGGTTAGCCTCCCGCTCAGTCCAAGCATGCTCCTTAGTCCCCACCTCCAGCCTCCTCATAAACATCCTCATTTGCATCGATCAAGTCTAGTGAGTCTAAAGACTCAACATGGATAAACTGGAAGTAACGAGTAGTACATAATAAAATCACATGCAACTTTAAAATAGGGCGTACGTACTTAAATCTTGAACTTGCGTAATAAAACTTGAACATACGTACATACATACTTAGACGTGCCATCAACATAAACTTTTCTTAACATGCTTGCTTACTTGTACATACTTGAACATACATGAACTTCATCATTTTGCGTAAATAATGTTTCAAAGCAAGTGACCCATAACATATTTCGTCTGATCAGACTAAACCACATGTACTGAATTTGGGCACTACAGTTCCTCCCCCACTTATAAAAATTTCGTCCTCGAAATTAAGTCTTACCGAACAACTCCGGGTAGCGAAGTCTCATATCTGCCTCTGACTCCCAAGTGGCCTCTTCTACTGATTGATTTAGCCATCGGACTTTGACCAACTTGGTCACTTTGTTCCGAAGTCTCCGCTCCTGTCTGTCTAGGATTTGGAAAGGTCTTTCCTCGTATGACAGGTCTGGAGCCAACTGTAACGGTTCATAGCTCAACACGTGCGAAGGATTAACTAGTTACTTCCTCAGCATCGAGACGTAGAACACATTGTGTACCCCGGCCAGATTCGGTGGAAGGGCAACACGATAGGCTAGTGTCCCAACTCTGTCCAGAATTTCAAATGGTCCAATAAACCTGGACTCAGCTTGCCTCTTTTCCCAAATCTCATAACACCCTTCATGGGTGCTATCTTTACAAACACGTGGTCACCTACGGCAAACTCGAGATCTCTCCTTCTCTTATCAGCATAGCTCTTTTGGCGACTTTGGGCAGTCTTCATCCTGTCTCGAATCTTGACCACCAAATCTGCAGTCTGCTGAACTATCTCTGGACCATGTTCCGTTCTTTCACCGAATTTATCCCAATGAACCGGCGATCTGCACTTCCTTCCATACAATGCCTCGTAGGGAACCATACCTATAGATTCTTGGAAATTGTTGTTATATGTAAACTCCACTAGAGGTAGCTTAGATTCCCAAGTACCCTAGAAATCGATCATACAGGCTCTCAACAAATCCTCCAAAATCTAGATCACTCGCTGAGACTGACCATCTGTCTGCGGGTGAAAAGCTGTACTGAAAGCAACTT